>NC_069091.1:4753972-5056398 GCF_947172395.1 Bicyclus anynana
ATAGTAGTATATATATAGTATAATCATACAAGCTTAGGGCCAACAAAAAAACCGTTGTTTACTCTCTAACCTTTGTACATACACGAGCGAAGTCGTGGAGCTGTATCTGATGAATGATCAAAAAGCTACAGTAGGTACAACACAAATTAACAGTAATAACAGCCCAAATTGTCCCGATGAAAGCTACAAATATAACTATGTAAAGCAGAGACGAAAGATCGGAGAGATTTGCCTTTCACTGGCGCTACCATGATTTGACTTTTACTTGCGTGCAAACTGCGTGCAATTCAAAATGACACCAATAGGATTTTTAAGAAACCGTATTCTTACAGAAATTAAGGTGAGATTAGTACCTGCTCACCTAGTTTTTTATTAAAAGTTAAACCACAATCTTGAACAATAAAAAACGTGGTCGTAAACGGAAATTTCCCGATAGGATATCGATGCGTGTGGAATTTTTTTAACAAACTTCAAAAAAGAAGGAGGTGGTTCTCAATTCGATGCGTGTGTTTATTTCTTTTTTTCGTGTTTGTTACCTCATGATATTTATTAAACAACAGGAAACAAAAGGAAGTAAGATGACGTCGGGTACAGTACAGGCTTGGATTTTTCATTTAGAAACAAGATACATATAACTGTATAACTGTAGGTTAGCCCAATCTCTATCGATAGGCAAGTACATGCCTTAGCTTATAGAAAACATACAATTACGCCACATCACAAGAACTCGGCTACGCGCTATGCTCTGCTAAACGAAATATCGATTCGCTTGATATGACAAAATATTGCTAATGCCTATCGCAACGTGTAAAATCGATTTTTCATGTAGTAATATTACTAGTAAATAAACATTGGTTATGGCTTGTAATAACATATAACTTACTTTTCTATACTTTTCCGAAATGTGCGTAAGAAGTAGAAATAAAAAAAAATCCAAAAAAATTGAACCTTAACAGTAGGTACACCCAAGTCACCATCATCCTCGCTTACAAATTACATCTGAATTTCGTTTACCGAATTTCAGAACATCTCCAAATAGAATCGAATTACCGTGTAGGTTTGAATTTTTATAACCCATTTTTGTAGAAGCCTCAATAGCTCAACGGTTAAAGCGACCGGACTTATCTCCGAGGGGTGGTGGTTCGAACCCCGCCACGTTGGTCTATTATCGTGCCTACCCACTCCTACTTCCTTCCGGGTCTTTCCCAACTCTGGTCATATTTAAAAAAGATATGACAAATATTCTTTAAAAAACATACATAAAAAAAAGATATCGACGAATTGATAACCTCCTCCTTTTTTTGAAGTCGGTTAATAAAAGAAAAAAATCCCTGATAGCCCGGTGAAAATAATGAAACATACCAAATTGTATGGTCAATCTTTCAGAGTTCTTAGGTACGTAATTTAACTGTAGGTATACTTTCTCTCTATGCCTCGTAGAACACGTTAAACAGTGTTCGCCATTAACTCCACATCTTATCAGATGTAAGCTATAGGATAGGTAGGTACACATTATATCTGCATGCTAAAGTTATATAAATCGCAAAGACAGCAAGAAGTACCTACTCGTAGCAATGGATATATTTATCGCAGAATAAATAAACAAAATAAAGTGCGTGTTTTTCAGTGTTCCTGCTGTCATCTTCAAATCATCTTCCGATATACTGAGTGGCCAGCCGCGTCTCCTTTTGTTGTCATGGACGTAATGTATGGTACATTACGTCCTTAACCAAATTCGCTTTTTTGTTTCGCATCAATTGACCAGCCCATTTCCATTAAATTATTTTGATTGTATATGTCACGACTGTCACCTTATTAAGACAGCGTCACGACTGGCAGCGTGACGGTGTCTACGCTGCCTAACAAACAACTGAGCTCAAGTCATCAAATACCCTCTTATTTGTACCAATACTGATACCTTCCCTCAACGATAACATAAACAATGAATGTTAATACCACCTGTAATCGAGAAACTTGTAAACTGCTGTCTTTTAGTTGAGCTTTCTTTTTAGTGAAACACAGGATGATTTATGGTAACACGCAAGAGCTCGATGTTATCACTGATGGCAATGGATTTACCTACTTCGTAAAGTAGAAGCCAACGTTGAAAAGCTACCAACTACCAACCAATAGTAGATAATTTATACTAACTAACAGACACTTAAATTTTAATTATTTGTATAGATTTTAATGAATTATTTGATAGATATTTATTGAATATTATACTTACGCTACAAAAAAATACTACAGTAATTACTATATTCTTAATAATTACTTGGCCGTATTAAATAATAGGTGCCTTACAGGTTACTTTTCGAGGAAGTATAACAGAAAATTCGTTTTGGAAGTCAAATCACGACAAAAAATTAGCATATTAAGTATACAATTAAATCGTATTATTAGCATAGGTATTTAAATTAACATATACCACCTAAAGTTAAGTGTATATTTACTTAAACTGATTTATAACTTACCTATTTTGGAAAATCCAAAATTGCACAATTTAAGAGTTAATTTTAAGTATTAATAAAAATAAATAAAATTAGTAAAAATTAAGTACCTATTAATTTATTTAAAACAGGAAAGTCGGTTTAGGTAAATTATTATTATAAATGTAAAGCGGAACGATCTTATGATAACAATAAAATTATCCAACATATATAAAAATCTTGAGCAGGGAGAGTATGATACCGAAGAGATCATACACGAATAACGTATTATCAATCAATCAATCATCATGATGTTTAACAGCCGATGGACGTCCACTGCTGGACATAGGCCTCTTGCATGAACATAGAACGTCCAAACAAACCGGTCTCGAGCCGCCAGCATCCTAGGTTCTAGTGGGGGGTCGTTCAACACTGCGCTTGCCGATACGGGGTGTCATTCCATCACCTTAAGACCCCAACGTCCATCGGCTCTTCGAATTTTGTGTCACTTCAGCATCGCGACTAGCTGAGCTATGTCAGTGACTTCGGTTCTTCTGCGGATCTCCTCATTTTTGATGTAATCGTTAGTACAGTTGATGGAACACTATATAAAGACTGTAATTACAAGTATACGACTTACATGATGGCACCAGAACGCGTAGTACACGCCGGAAGTGTATATCGCGAGCAGGGAGAGCGCGATACCGAACAGATCGTACATGAGGAACGTGTTGTAATCGTGCTCCGAGCGACATGAGAACGTGTGGTACAGCGCCGAGAGAGCCATGCACACCTGGAACCAATATAATTAAGAAATATTTAATTAGGTATATCCAACGATTTTATAATATAGACAAGGCACTAGCAAGTCGAAAGTGAGACGAACAAAGTTACCCAATATGGATGATGACAGTTTTTTAAATTGTACATAAATTAAGAGTATGCTAATAGTAAAGCAATTTTGTAGAAGTAACAGGGTATCTGCGATCATTACTTTCGGAGCGACAGGGATTTAAAGGGTCAGATTTGCGGCAATGCCACAGATCCCTGAAAAATCTCTTCATACAAAACGGTACGAATTAATGACGTCGAAGATACATAATGATCGTTAGATTTGTATGGGCGTTCAAAAAAATTACTAATATCTTTGTCATTTGTGCGTTTATGTTTATAGTTCATTTATTAAAAAATGACACATTTAATGTAAGGAAACTAAAACTGTATGAACTTTTATCTAATTACGATAAAATATTTTTAATAGATTTTGAAATTTTGTAATCTTATTTATTTTGCAAATCTTTGTTTTTTATGTATAAATTAGTTAACATTGACGTATTTACCCGAATGTATCATAAAAATATATATTGAAACCTAGTCATCAACCCCATTATGAAATATTTAATTAGGTATATCCGATATAACGATAACGATTTTATTATTTAGATAAGGCACTAGCAAGTCGAAAGTGAGGCGAACAAAGTTACCCAATTGGCGTCATTTCATTTAGCCGCATTGTAAATAAACAACGAAAGTTACTTGAGCAACTTGTCTCTTGTCTGTTCTGTTTTTGTCTCTTTGTTTATACAATGCCGAGTTGTGTTTTCAGGAAGTGTAAAAACTATTTATATATAAATATATAATGTTAGTAAACCCAAAATTGTGCACGTATGTGCGCCTAGTGGAGTTTGGAACACTTTCTACGGTGATTTGACACGTAACGTATCTAAATAGAATAAAATATTATTGGATATATCTATACTAATTACTAATATTAAAAAGTCATATTTTTTAAGGCAAAGTAAAGTCTGGATCTACTGAACCGATTTTAAATTTTTTTTTGCCATTAGGAAGCAACGTTGTTTGTGAGTTCTAAAGGCAAAGGGGGAGAATAGAAATAAGTGTTAAACAGTGTATAAAAGTCTATGCTTTTATATATGGTAAGGAGGGTTTTCCACGCAGACGAAATAGCGAATTCATAACATTTATAGAATTATGAGATAATATAATATATACAGTCAAGTCAAGGTTACTGGCTTGAGAAGTTTGACAGCCATTGTACTTCGTATATTATCATCATCACATGTGTTTGAATGAGCCTACAGGCTTCGGCAATCTATACTAATATTATAAAGCTGAAGAGTTTGCTTGTTTGTTCGATTGAACGCGCTAATCTCAGGAACTACTGGTCCGATTTGAAAAATACTTTCAGTGATAGATAGTCCATTTATCGAGGAAGGTTATAGGTTATATATTATCCCCGTATTCCTACGGGAACGAGAACCACGCGGGTAAAAGCGCGCGGCGTTAGCTAGTTATATATATTAAAGATGGTGTTTGGAGCTTAAACCCACCCCACCACGGTGTTGCAACTTGCAATGCGCGTTGGTAGTCTTAGGGTAATGTTACTATCATACTTTATATGTTCAAGATTACGCCGTGGACCGATGGGTTTTCTTGCTCGTCAAAGTACGGGTGTGTCACAACACTAGGGAATTCGATCCCGGACCTATTTTCTGAGCCCGAGATTTCGGGATTCACAAAAACAAACACCGGGATAATCTCGGGATTTTCGAATTTTACGAAAAACAGTAAAAAGTAAGTAAAAATCTGTAATTTTCGGGATCGAATTTAAAACAGCACTGACTTCTGAACTCCAGGCTGCTTTTTGGAAACTCTCAGGAAAAAACTCAATCTCGACCCAGGCTTCGAACACAAAACATCATAACCCGAGACTAAACTCACCAATGGCTAAACTAGACTTATAGTTGCAATTAAAACGAGGATATTACTTAGGTATGTTATTACCATATTATGTATTTTTATTCTTATTAATATAATATTATTTTTATAGTTTTCTATGCTATAATTAAACTCTTATTATTTTTATTTAAACTAATTACTTTGAATTGTAGTTCATTTTTATTATCATGCATTTTACTTTTAATTAAAATTAGTTTTATGACGAAACAACCGGCTCACGATCTTGAAAATTCGCCGCTATGGTAAAATTATTTTTATTTTTTTAATTTTAGTGTTAGCATACCCACTGCGTGTGTACAGTCACAACCTATCTAAGTGGAAAGTTCTTATCAATACAAAATTATCAAGTCCAAACACAAGGTAGCTACTGTGAGCCGTCGAGGAGTTCTTTTCACTGTGCTTCGTCTTCATCACCAGACCCTTAATACAGTCGCAATCCATCTAGGTGGAAAGTTCTCATCAATACAAATTAATCAAGCCCAAACAAAAGGTGACTGCTGTTAATCCTTGACGAGTTCCATCGTCTGTGTTTCGGCTCCATCATCAGACCAACTCCAAACCTTCATAAAGTTGTAGTGGTTTAACATACCTTATGGAAACACTAACAAACGTACTAGCCGTCTCTAAAAATTTCGAAAGTTCCCCTCAATTTCTCCAGGATGCCATCATCAGATCTTGACATGAAAAAAATGGGACCACCCTGGAAGTAAACCCTTCAAAACAAAAAAGAATTTTCAAAATCGGTCCATAATTGACGGAATTATCGCTGGACATAACGTCGGTTAAAAATCATTATAAACTTGGAATAGAACCGCGTAGATACGGTTTTTTTTACTAACATAATAAACGAGTTCAACACGACAGGTTAATTTAAACATAGATAGATCGGTCTTAAACCGTTACTTTGCATTCTTCCGTCCTTTTATCCTTTTTTATTCAGTGACAAAAAACCAGTTAAGTGTTTGCCAAACAATTGCATTCTTCAAGTCATGTCTTCAGTCCTCGATGGTCATGCACTTTACTTGAAGGCAACCATTCAAAAACAGAGTTAAATGAAGCTGATTTGACAACCATAACCAGGTTTAAGGTTTAGTAAGTTAAAGTTATTGAAAGTGATAACTTGAACCTGCTGCAGTATGCGAGAAAAAGGAGCCGGACAGAGTAACGCGTTACGTTACGAAACGGTTTACCCTCCCATAAAAAGTTATCACTTCTAAAATTACACTGTACTTACCTATTGGGTTGTTGTCTCTTGGGACTTGGGACTGAAGGGCTGGCTAATTATTGTGCAAAGGATCAGCCTGGCTGTTTAAGGTAAAAATGCAGTGGCTGCATTATTTTATTACGTGGACATGATTTGTATAGTTAAGTTAGCTTAAAATCCCTATTGAATTCTTTCTCAATAAAAGTTATGTTATTTGTAGGTACCTACTTGATTGATATAGTAAGAGCATAACATGACAAGCTTGACAAAATTTTTGACGGCCTCCGTGGCGCAGTGGTATGCGCGGTGGATTTACAAAACGGAGGTCCTGGGTTCGATCCCCGGCTGGGCAGATTGAGATTTTCCTAATTTGTCCAGGTCTGGCTGGTGGGAGGCTTCGGCCGTGGCTAGTTACCACCCTACCGGCAAAGATGCCAAGCGATTTAGCGTTCCGGTACGATGCCGTGTAGAAACCGAAAGGGGTGTGGATTTTCATCCTCCTCCTAACAAGTTAGCCCGCTTCCATCTTAGACTGCATCGTCACTTACCATCAGGTGAGATTGTACTCAAGGGCTAACTTGTAAAGAATTAAAAAAAAAGCTTATAAAATGAAAATCTGGTCATCACAAACTTTCTTATTATTAAATTACAGTCGTAATTCAAAGAGCAGAATAACTTAAATTGAAAAATCCAACGGAATGCGATCGAAGCACGATTTGCTACGTGTGTACAACCTTTGTTTATCAACAACTTGTATAGTGACGAACGTTTGACTCGAAACATTATCACAAACCGGTTACAGCTATTCAACATGTGAAACCTCCCATAGAAGGTCATTTTGTAATAAAAAAAATCGGATATATCTTATGCTGAACATATTTTTGCAGTATATTAAAGTTTACTCCTGAAAAACCGATTTTTCATACATCGTCGGTCGAGATGTGATAGCTCGTAACTAACAATTTTTGGTAAAAATTGATTTTGATGCAGAAATCTTCAAACAGCTTTTCCGGTGGTAGCCCGTAAATATCTTGTAGTACGTACATTAAAAACGTTTTCGGTCGCATAAAACGACTTTTAGTGATTCCTAAAAGATGTTTCTTGTCTCTCCTGTAAAGTTCGCCAATTTGCACGTACGAGCTATCACATCTAGACCGACGATAAAGTACAGTAAAACAACAGTAAAATTCGATGAACGAATGACAGCGTTACATTTTTGTGCGCAACCTATTCTTGCACCTTACCTTGCACTTTTTAGGCGTTAGTATTGAGACGTACATAGTGTATGCTGCGGGGCAACATACACTTATTTAGACATTCGATCTGAAAGAGTAAACTCCATTCGTGCGTCGGAGCTGACGTACACTTTTTTTTTTTTTTTATTCATTACAAGTTAGCCCTTGACTACAATCTCACCTGATGGTAAGTGATGATACAGTCTAAGATGGAAGCGGGCTAAATTGATTGGAGGTGGATGAAAATCCACAACCCTTTCGGTTTCTACACGGCATCGTACCGGAACGCTAAATCGGTACTTGGCGGTACGTCTTTGCCGGTAGGGTGGTAACTAGCCACGGCCGAAGCCTCCCACCAGCCAGACCTGGACAAATTAAGAAAATCTCAATCTGCCCAGCCGGGGATCGAACCCAGGACCTCCGTCTTGTATATCCACCGCGCATACCACTGCGCCACGGAGGCCGTCAAAAACAACAAACCAAGTGGAAGTTCTTTATTACAACAATATTTGCCACTAGCCGAGCGACGCCCCGCAGTTTCACCCGCATAGTTCATTGCCGTAAGATTACGGGAATAAAATATAGTCTTCAGGTCACGGTTACACCCTCCCGAATGGCCCTCTAAGCCGAGGTCCGAGTCTCATAGGAGACGCCCTTAGAGAGCCGTTCCGTCCTCTATATTTATTTCAGCCTTCGGGTCTCCTCAGGCGATGCTTCTGCGCTCGCCCAAACCCCCGCGGTGACGCCGTAGTGGTCCCACATGGAGCCATCGGCACTTACTTAACACGAAAATAAAAAAAATAAAAATATAGCCTAAGACACTGCCAAATAACGTGGCGTAATAAAAACAAATCGTATATTTATCGAAATATCCGTATTATTAAGTCTATGTATGTGGTATTCCAAGCTATAATATTTCATTATCTACTGTGACCCAGCCGTTTAGAGACGATTGATTAACAAATAACCATCCAAACTTTCGCATTTATATCCCAATAGCGGATACTCACGTAGTTCCAGTTCCTGTGGGAAAACGGGGATAAAACACAGCTTATGTTACTCGTTGATAATATAGCTTTCCATTCTAGAAGCCTAAACCGCTAAATTGATTTAGTGGTTAACAAATTCACTTTCGCATTTACCTGTACATTGTATGGATGTATGGATTTGTAGTTTCTATAGAAGTTCGCAATTAACGAAGGCGGTCAACGATATTACGACGTAGAATAAAATTCAAGTTCAATGATAAAATGCTAAGAGATAACAACAATTAAATCGTTGTAGTAGAATAAATTATCTCAAATCACGAACCTTATACTTGAATGTTGCAACTTAAAACAATGTAACTTATATATTACAATCATCATAAAGATGATGATTGTATTGATATATTGATATGTATACTTGAATGTTGCAACTCAAAACAATGTAACATCATAAAGATGGTGATCGTATGTTACATTGTTTTGAGTTGCAACATTCAAATATAAGGTTCGTGACTTGAGATAATCTATTCTATATTCGGCTAACTGCTGAGCTCGAGCTTCCTCTCAGAATGAGAGGGGTTAGTCCAATAGTCCACCACGCTGGCCCAATGCGGATTGGCAGACTTCACACACGCAAAAAATTTAAAAAATTCTCTGGTATGCAGGTTTCCTCATGATGTTTTTCCTTGACCGTTAGAGACACGTGATATTTAATTTCTCAAAATGCACACAACTCAAAAGTTAGAGGTGCATGTTATTTGACTTTAATCTATCTTTTCCCCAAATTGTATTGAAATCCCTTTCGCTGTTCTGGATATATAAATCATCTAACTACGAGCCGCCCCACATTTTGCGTAATTTTAACCGATTTCGCCGAGCACTGAAGCTCTCAAAAGATTTTTTTTCCATTTTAACCACATTTTTCATTGATGTTATACCTATAGCTGCAGATAACGTGGATTTCTATCGGTAAAAGAATATTTATAATCAGTTTAGTATATTCAGAGATTACACTCTACAACCTCAAAAACTTTTTCTTAAGAATATTAGTATCTCAGAATACCGTGAACTCCAGAAGGTGTGATCGCGAATAGGAATGACGCCGTTGAAATTACTCTTTTTTGGTGTAATTTCACGAACAAGCGATTTGTCACTCTGTGTATACCGTGTTGTGTGACGTGCTATAAAGGTACAATTTTTAGATACAATGCGTGCTTTACGGCTGAAAGTGACTTCTGGTGTTTTCTCTATTCTGAGATTTATACCTATTTTTTTTATTTGTAACTATATAATGAGTAAAATCCTTGTAGTTTTTATGATTACCGTGTAGTGTACACTGCGTACCTACGTGCGTGTAACTACATGCCAGTGATACAGATCTTTCAAGAACGGAATGCTCGAGAACTGCGTATTTTTGAGCACTATAATTTAAAAACAAACGGCGGAGGCGGAAATAAAGCGATTCACTCACGGCCAAGTAATATTACATATATAAGGACGAGGCGTCAGGGTTACTTTTGAAGTGATTTTAAAATGACGAGGCGTTTTCAATTAAAATTTTGGTCGTAACTTTCTAGTTAGCCGACCCTAATCCAATCCCATATTAACTATTGCCGCTTGCGCTAAAAATATAAAATTATTTTACACTTACGTTGAAGATGTTACAAAACAGTCAAGTACATAATCGGTTCGTTATATTTAGTAAAACTAATGTTAAATTTTTACTTTAGAGGAAAATGGTTCATTGATAACGCTATTATATCCGAAAAATATATGTATGTATAATATTATAGTTGTCCGAAAAGGTATTATAAAAACATAAACAATAGGTATCTATTGGGAGCGTTTATCTATGGAATCGATTTAGCAATTAGTCATTGACCAACATTACATGGTAATATTTGCGGATATCAGCCCAGGTGTTATGACTTAATGAGTTTATTATATAACATGATGGTATGCAATATGTAACCTTCCTAGCATATCATTTTCCGGTTTTCAAGTAAGGTTCCTAATTCTGATATTACAAAATATCGGTTTTTGATAAGTGATTTTTTATCAGAGTATCAGACCTTGATATGTATAATTCATAGATGGTAGATAACAACACTCAATACCTAGTAATTATTTTAGAATAATATTAAAAAAAATCAACAAGTCATGTAATCTTCGAAGATCAGCGATGCAATATTTTTAGGGTTCTTTAGCCCAAAAACCCTCTTATAGTTTCAGTTTCACACTGTATGTCTGTCTATCTGTCCTCGGTTTAGCACAGAGACTATTAGAAAGCATGACATTACAAATGACGACGGGTCGTAAAATTAAATCCTGATGAATATTTTTAAGGTGCCATTCATGTGAGAATGATTTTTTCTCATCTATGCCGTAGTGTGACAGACGAGTAAGGGTATCGTTGGATAGGTCTTCAGGAATATTGTGTATGTGACAGCACCATTCTAATTTACGGAACCCTCCAATGCACGTGGCCCGACACACACTTCGACAATTTTTTTTTATTAGAAGTAGGCCTGGCCCGGTACAGAGCCTTTAAAATATGTCTATAATAATAATTATCATAGGTACTATTAATTGTTAATTCACATAAAAAAAAGTTAAATCCCAAAAATATCTTACCGAATTCATAAAACACAAAGATGTTCTGATGTAGTGTTATCGCCGCGTTGCAATGTGCTCGTGGCGTTCGAGCCGTCTATATCTCTTGTTGTGTAATTCTTTATGGGTTACTTGGGATAGGCGGGGAAAGTGACTTGAGTGGAAAAGGGGAATGTTTGGTAACAGTCAAAGGATCCTTTAACCCTACACACAACGTTCACAAGTGCGTGACTTCACTCAAGGTCATTCTCTGCCATTCTAGGGTCTTATTTTGGTTACAGTTTGATTTGTTAATTAGGTTGTCCTGACAATGTTGTGAATCATAACCTTTGTTCGACATTAGTTTTCTTATTTTTGTAATCTTTTCTGAGTCCGCTAAAAGTAGATACAACCTCTTTTTGATGTTCTCTATTAAAAAGCAAATAATAACATCGTACGTATAGCCTATTATTCAACCTACTTTATTTATTGCAAAACATTTAAGATCTAGGTCGTATCGTACAAGTTCTTATGCTCGCTTCCTCACCATTTTATTTATACGAACACTCTTTAAAACAAGCAAGTACAACGTATATCTACTTATAACGTAATACCTACATACCTTAATGCGCAAACAAGATTTATGTAATACCTACATTTCATCTTAGGATTTTACGATCTAAGTGAGGTACCTATATAATATACTACACACTAACGCAATATGTACATTGTACACTGTAAAAATTAAAAAACGAAATATAGCATAAAAACATTTTTTAACCCCAGGCAAAAAGAGAGATATTAGAAGTTTGGCGTGTCTGTCAGTCTGTCCGTGGCACCATAACTCCCGAACGGATGAAGCGATTTCAATTTTTTTTTGTATTAAAGGTGACTTTCTTACGTGAAGTACTTACCAACCTAATTAGAAAAGATAAAAAAGAATAAGACAAAAATCTTTTTTAAATACCGTTTCTGTATTTCACAACGGATTTTCATTTAATCTTATCGATTAAAATCAAATTGCGGCATTAAAAAAATATTGTTTGCAAAGACAGCAGAAATTAAATCTTCAATTTTATTTATTTTAGATTCAAATTTTCAGCCCCTAATTCTCTAAAAAAAACCCCCGAAATATAAATAGAAGGGGCTATTTATATTTTCGCATTTATATATAAAAAATAGGTTTTCAAAATACTAAATAATCATTTTACAAAACTATACCTAATTCAAATATGAACGATTTATATTAAAAAACTTCAACTCATTTTAACCCTACGGGGGTGAATTTTGAAAAATGTTGAACGGATTATTTTTAGTATTTATCTGGCAGTACACAAAATTTCAAGGCCTGTTTCAGCCCCTTCTGATTTAATTTTCGCCACAAAAGTATCCTATAGCCTTCATCGTATTAGGTATGGCCTCAAATCGTACCAAGTTTCATTTGAATTCATTCAGTGGTTTCAACATGATGACTGGTCAACCAAAAAAATGTTTTTTGGCTTCCGTATCGAATATAATATACTCTCCAATTAAAATTCTCAAAATATCTTCAAAGTGCAGAATTTGACCTGTTACACTTCTATTATTTTAAGTAGGTATAGATAATATGAAAAATTTAGACACCATTAATTAATACAACAACAAAAATTTGTGACAAATAACTAAAGCATAAATGTAAACTTTAATTAAGAATCAACCAATAAGAGAAACCGAATGTTTTCTAAACGTTATTTGAGGAAATTATTATTAATGTATTGTTGTTTTCAAATAAAAAGATATAGGTACAAAGAAAGTTAAAACAGGTTCCTCTGCAATTGCATCTCACAGCAGTTATCATACCATTGACAGTGAAAGTGCAAATCACATTACGTAAAGACCAATGGCGCAAAGATGTTTACCGACAGAGCATAATGGTATTGTAATAGTAAATTCAAAATTCCCAATTTTTATTTTTTTTCAACTATTTGAATGTATTTTTATTTCTAGTTCTAACAATGTTTTGTAATTTTTTTTTTATCTTAGACTTTATCATAATTATCCCTTAGATGCGGATTTTATCTGAAACTTACTCAGATATTTTTTATGAAAAGCGGTAGCTGCTACAGGAGAAAGTGGGAAAGAAAAATGTTTTTAATTATAGGGGGATAATAGATGAAAGAATACCTATGATGTACGTATATATTACAAAACTAAGTTACATGATGGACTGACGATATCAAGCGAGACGCAAAGATTCGCTGGATGCAGGCGACTCATGATCGTGATGTTTGGAAGTGCCAACAAAAGGCCTATGTCCTGCAGTGGACGTCCATCGGCTGCTATGATAATGATGAATTAAAAGAATATTTATAATCAGTTTAGTATATTCAGAGATTACACTCTACAACCTCAAAAACTTTTTCTTAAGAATATTAGTATCTCAGAATACCGAAAACTCCAGAAGGTGTGATCGCGAATAGGAATGACGCCGTTGAAATTACTCTTTTTTGGTGTAATTTCACGAACAAGTGACAACTCTGTGTATACCGTGTTGTGTGACGTGCTATAAAGGTACAATTTTTGGATACAATGCGTGCTTTACGGCTGAAAGTGACTTCTGGTGTTTTCTCTATTCTGAGATTTGTACCTATTTTTTATTCGTAACTATATAATGAGTAAAATCCTTGTAATTTTTATGATTACCGTGTAGTGTACACTGCGTACCTACGTGTGAAATTACGTACATGCCAGTGATACAGATCTTTCTAGAACGGAATGCTCGAAAACTGCGTATTTTTGAGCACTATAATTTAAAAACAAACGGCGGAGGCGGAAATAAAGCGATTCACTCACGGCCAAGTAATATTACATATATAAGGACGAGGCGTCAGGGTTACTTTTGAAGTGATTTTAAAATGACGAGGCCTTTTCAATTAAAATTTTGGTCGTAACTTTCTACATAGCCCACCCTAAGCCTATCCCATATTAACTATTGCCGCTTGCGCTAAAAATATAAAATTATTTTACACTTAAGATGAAGATGTTACAAAACAGTCAAGTACATAATCGGTTCGTTATATTTAGTAAAACTAATTTTAAAATTTTACTTTAGAGGAAAACGGCTCATTGATAACGCTATTATATCCGAAAAATATATGTATGTATAATATTATAGTTGTCCGAAAAGGTATTATAAAAACATAAACAATAGGTATCTATTGGGAGCATTTATCTATAGAATCGATTTAGCAATTAGTCATTGACCAACATTACATGGTAATATTTGCGGATATCAGGCCAGGTGTTATGACTTAATGAGTTTATTATATAACATGATGGTATGTAATATGTAACCTTCCTAGCATATCATTTTCCGGTTTTCAAGTAAGGTTCCTAATTCTGATATTACAAAATATCGGTTTTTGATAAGTGATTTTTTATCAGAGTATCAGACCTTGATATGTATAATTCATAGATGGTAGATAACAACACTCAATACCTAATAATTATTTTAGAATAATATTAAAAAAATCAACAAGTCATGCAATCTTCGAAGATCAGCGATGCAATATTTTTAGGGTTCTGTAGCCCAAAAACCCTCTTATAGTTTCAGTTTCACACTGTCTGTCTGTCTATCTGTCCTCGGTTTAGCATTAACAACTATTAGAAACTCAGACTAATTAGATAAAGACCTGCCTCGCAAGACATTATTTTTCTGTCAAAGTATATGATCAACGATCTTATGCGATTATAAACACTGTCTCTATAGAATCGATGTTTCATAGTTTACAATCGTGTCCGTCGGTTAAAAACCTAAGTAAAAATACCTTTTTGTGTAGTTAAATGGTGTAAAAAACGAACAAAAACTGCTAGTTTAGTATAGATTTGTAATAAATCTAAGCTCGTTTTCCTTAGAAAATGGCAGAAAATTTTGTTCGTGAATTTGGGTGCGATACTCGTCCTTATATATTTAGTCTGAGATTAGAAAGCATGACATTACAAATGACGACGGGTCGTAAAATTAAATCCTGATGAATATTTTTAAGGTGCCTCCCCTACATGTAAATAGGGGATGTTTGTCATTCAAGTCATTCATGTGAGAATGATTTTTTTCTCATCTATGCCGTAGTGTGACAGACGAGTAAAGGGTATCGTTGGATAGGTCTTCAGGAATATTGTGTGTGTGACAGCACCATTCTAATTTTTTCTGCATTTTAAGGCCTTAAATTAATTTAATTTACGCACGTGCACGTGCACGTGGCCCGACACACACTTCGCCAATTTTTTTTTATTAGAAGTAGGCCTGCCCCGATACAGGGCCTTTAAAAAATGTCTATAATAATAATTATCATAGATACTATTAAATGTTGATTCATATAAAAAAAGTTAAATCCCAAAAATATCTTACCGAATTCATAAAACACAAAGATGTTCCGATATAGTGTTATCGCCGCGTTGCAACGACACGATTAGTGTGCTCGTGGCGTTCGAGCCGTCCATATCTCTTGTTGTGTAATTCTTTATGGGTTACTTGGGATAGGCGAGGAAAGTAAGTGACTTGAGTGGAAAAGGGGAATGTTTGTTAACAGTCAAAGGATCCTTTAACCCTACACACAACGTTCACAAGTGCGTGACCTCACTCAAGGTCATTCTCTGCCATTCTAGAGTCTTATTTTGGTTACAGTTTGATTTGTTAATTAAGTTGTCCTGACAATGTTGTGAAAACCTTTGTTCGACATTAGTTTTCTTATTTTTATAATCTTTTCTGAGTCCGCAAAAAGTAGATACAACCTCTTTTTGGTGTTCTCTATTAAAAAGCAAATAATAACATCGTACGTATAGCCTATTATTCAACCTACTTTATTTATTGCAAAACATCTAAGATCTAGGTCGTATCGTACAAGTTCTTATGCTCGCTTCCTCACCATTTTATTTATACGAACACTCTTTAAAACAAGCAAGTACAACGTATATCTACTTATAACGTAATACCTACATACCTTAATGCGCAAACAAGATTTATGTAATACCTACATTTCATCTTAGGATTTTACGATCTAAGTGAGGTACCTATATAATATACTACACACTAACGCAATATGTACATTGTACACTGTAAAAATTAAAAAACGAAATATAGCATAAAAACATTTTTTAACCCCAGGCAAAAAGAGAGATATTAGAAGTTTGGCGTGTCTGTCAGTCTGTCCGTGGCACCATAACTCCCGAACGGATGAAGCGATTTCAATTTTTTTTTGTATTAAAGGTGACTTTCTTACGTGAAGTACTTACCAACCTAATTAGAAAAGATAAAAAAGAATAAGACAAAAATCTTTTTTAAATACCGTTTCTGTATTTCACAACGGATTTTCATTTAATCTTATCGATTAAAATCAAATTGCGGCATTAAAAAAATATTGTTTGTAAAGACAGCAGAAATTCAATCTTCAATTATATTTATTTTAGATTCAAATTTTCAGCCCCTAATTCTCTAAAAAAACACCCAGAAATATAAATAGAAGGGGCTATTTATATTTTCGCATTTATATATAAAAAATAGGTTTTCAAAATACTAAATAATCATTTTACAAAACTATGCCTAATTCAAATATGAACGATTTATATTTAAAAACTTCAACCCTTTTTAACCCTATAGGGGGGAATTTTGAAAAATGTTAAACGACATTATTTTTAGTATTTTTCTGGTAGTACACATACCAATTTTTACAAGTGTAACTTGGAAAATAAAGGACTTTCCATACAAAATTTCAAGGCCTGTTTCAACCCCTTCTGATTTAATTTTATAGCCTTCATCGTATTACGTATGGCCTCAAATCGTACCAAGTTTCATTTGAATTTATTCAGTGGTTTCAGCATGATTACTGGTCAACCAAAAAAATGTTTTTTGGCTTCCGTATAGATTATAATATGCCCTCTATCTAAAATTCTCAAAATATCTTCAAAGTCCAGAATTTGACCTGTTGTACTTTTATTATTTTAAGTAGGTATAGATAATATGTAAATATGTAATTTTAAAAATTAAGACACCATTAATTAATACAACAACAAAAATTTGTTACAAATAACTAAAGCATAAATGTAAACTTTAATTAAGAATCAACCAATAAGTGAAACCGAATGTTTTCTAAACGTTATTTGAGGAAATTATTATTAATGTATTGTTCTTTTCAAATAAAAAGATATAGGTACAAAGAAAGTTAAAACAGGTTCCTGCAATTGCATCTCACAGCAGTTATCATACCATTGACAGTGAAAGTGCAAATCACATTACGTAAAGACCAATGGCGCAAAGATGTTTACTGACAGAGCACAATGGTATTGTAATAATAAATTCAAAATTACCAGTTTTGAATTTTTTTCAACTATTTGAATGTATTTTTATTTCTATATCTAACTATGTTTTGTTATTTTTTTTATCTTTTACTTTATCATAATTATCCCTTAGATGCGGATTTTATCTGAAACTTACTCAGATATTTTTTATGAAAAGCGGTAGCTGCTACAGGAGAAAGTGGGAAAGAATTTTTTTTTTAATTATAGTGGGATAATAGATGAAAGAGTACCTATGATGTGCGTATATATTACAAAACTAAGTTACATGATGGACTGACGATATCAAGCGAGACGCAAAGATTCGCTGGATGCAGGCGGCTCATGATCGTGTTTGGAAGTGCCAACAAAAGGCCTATGTCCTGCAGTGGACGTCCATCGGTTGCTATGATAATGACGATGATGAAGTTAGGTACATGAAAATCGATCAACCGTCAAAAAGTTGGAAGATGAAAGGCTTACTTACTTTAAGTTTTTTAATTGAACCATTGATCTGTTTATAATAATTTGAGTGTAGCTAAATAATAATTAGATTCTCATATTACCAGGCCATTCTGTAAAGTTACAGCGTTATTACATCGTTCGGTTCCATTTCAACTTCGTTGTTAGTGACATTTTGATTTTGGCATAAAGTTAAACACATAAAGTTCAAACTCGATTATGACGTGTTATAGGCGAAAAGTTCGTCGACGTCTGTAAAATAGCAGAATCGCAGACTTTTAAAGACCTACTCGTAATATTACTGTTACAAGAACTAAGTGATTTTTATAATAACTTCAACCTTGAGTACCTTTGGCATACAAACAAACATAATTACGAACAAAAACTTTTTTTGGTTTTGTTGTTTTCTTCAAAGACTGCTTTTTTACGTTAAGGCACGCGGAAAAGAAATACTACATCAATTAATAAAGTCACTTAATGTCGTTATTTAAATTGAATGCGATTTTCCTTCTAGGTTACAGCATAAACGACATAAGAACTACCTACCTAGTCTTGGGTTTATTTATTTAACTTTTAACTTATATTTACAACCTTTTAAACTTAAATTGATAAGCAAACCATAACAATTTCAGACTCTTGCAACATTAAAAAGGTACCTTAAAATGATCAATTTTTAATTTCTTTCAATTATTTAAAAGGTGCCATAAAACTATTTTTTGTAATTTTTGTAAAATAAAAGATAAAAAATCTTTTATTTTACATAATTATCCCTTATTAAAAAATGTTGAGGGTTTAGCTAAGTGTGCCAGTCCCAAACAAAAACTTCAAAGTCTTTTAATTTGTATATTTTTGCTAGAAAGTTTTTAACAATATCGTATACAAGGAAGCGCAAGTAAAACGTGAAATAAAACAGTTATTGCAAGTCCAAACTTTTTAAATATTAATTGTAAGCCGAGATTTACAGTATTGAAGTAGTCTATGAAGTTGTCGATAACTACGAGTAACTATAGCGATGGAGTAAATCCCTAAAGGTTACTTTTTGTCAAGGAAAGTCCATAGTTCCTGCGAGAATTGTAAAAATCGAATGTACCTATAACGCAGAAATAGTACCGATGTCATATTAAGTAATACAAACTATGCATGAAAATACAATGCACCAGTATGTAAGTACGAACATGACAGCAATTAAAAAAAATTTACCTATCTTAAGATTTATTTATCTCCTATTAAGAAATTCTAATAAGTGAATATCAATTAACGATGTTCACCTGTTATTTTTAAATCGTTAAGTATTTTCGCTAAGTATTATCGCGTTAAGTATTATCGCGTTTCGGTGGAACAAAATGGCAAACTTTCACTAAAGCAGATAGGCGGGTCCGGTATGACATGAGGCTTCGCTTTCGAGACGTCGACGTTCAAAGAGCTCGTATTTTATAACATCAAGTTTTAACACAGTGATAGTTAACCTTCCATACAGAATTACATGAGATTTGCAATGTTCAACTTTTAGCAGACATTATAAAATCAAAATCAAAATCAAAAAACATTTATTTCAAGTAGGCTCAGTTTACAAGCACTTTTGCCACGTCAGTTGACTATTTGTAAAGATTACCTATATGTAGATGTTTCTACCTACTATATCTATAATTCCTTGCATAAAAAAACAAAACTCTCTGTTGCATATGTCTGTTTGGTTGCCTGTCTGTTCACGATAAACTTAAAACTGTTCACCAATGGATAGAATGATTTATGAGTAAGGCGTACCTAGGTACGAGTACCTAAGGTTTTATGACTATGATTGTTGGAACTGTCGGAAGTCCGCGACAACATATTATGTCTATCTTGCATTTGACACCATTTACTTTTAATAAATATCTTAGGAGATATCTTCTCGACTATCGAAGTCTTCGAACAGTGCGTGTTGCCAGTGATGACTTATGGTTCCGAGACTTGTTCGCTAACTATGGGCCTCCTAAGAAGGGTGACACTGGGGACGACGCTGACAGCTCAAGACATTACGTTTGGAAGTTCATGCAAGAGGCCTATGTGCAACAGTGGACGTCCATCGGGTGATAATGAGGAATAATGATGATGATTTAAATAATAATTTCTTACCCAAATAGGAATATATATAAATATATTATCTAGTCGGTACGAACGAAATAAAGCCTAATATAAATCAAATTATAGCCATTACATTAATTTTAGAAATAATTCATGATCTATAACTCTAAAATAAAATAATATTATATTCTCAAAAAATAGCTAACGAATACTAAAACGAAAAGTAGTTAAATATAACAATTTAATCGACTTATGTACCTACTCTAAAAATAAACCTTAAAACCTGTACCTATCTACTTGAATACTATTTGCGACTCTAAAAATTTAAACATTTTATGAAAATTAAACCTTTTTCCGCAAAATGTAGATATAAAAACAAAAACCTTGATGTCATACACCAAGGTCTTTTAAATTATTATAAGGTTCATTAATAAAAATAATTTAGTCATTTACAATATCATACAGGTATACCGATTACAGATTTCATTTTATACTTAATCTTTCATATTTTTCAATCATTTATCATATCTAAAATTGCTTCTAATTTAAAATTAACAACACTAACATTATACAGAGGAATTTGTAGTGAAGAGGTTCTGAAACTATTGGACTGAATTTAAAAATTCTTTCAATGGAAAAGTTTTTACTGTATTAATAATTATCATAGGATATATATTTTTATCCCCGTCGTGGACGTAGACTATACACGTGAAACCGCGGGGGTCCACTAGTTATTAATAAAAATAATGACCTAAGAGGCTGTAATGGCCAGAACTTCGTCAAATTAAAAAAAAACATTAAAAATATAAAAATTGGCACATACTATATATTTGTAATTAAATCATAAAAATGTAGTAAAAAAGTAAAAATGTATCTTTATTTAAAGCAGGTACGTAATCCAGTAATACCTATATCTAGTATGGAACTCTTGGAATCAAGTAGGTACGTCTAGAAATTTATACAGAACCCTACAAAGACAATATGGCGATATTACTGTTTTCTTGAGAGCCGTGATAGCTCAGTGGATATGACCTCTGCCTCCGATTCCGGAGGGCGGGTTCGAATCCGGTCCGGGTCATGCACCTCCAACTTTTCAGGTGTGTGCATTTTAAGAAATTAAATATCACGTGTCTCAAACGGTGAAGGAAAAACATCGTGAGGAAACCTGCATACCAGAGAATTTTCTTAATTCTCTGCGTGTGTGAAGTCTGCCAATCCGCAGTGGGCCAGCGTGGTGGACTAATGGCCTGACCCCTCTCATTCTGAAAGGAAACTCAAGCTCAGCAATGAGCCGAATATGGGTTGATAATGATGACTGTTTCTTATCTAGAAAAAATGTAGCTTACCTATTGTACTGTGTACCTAGGAACAGGAAAAAATACGAAAAATATCTTTGAGACTAAAGCAATACCGCGTGTAATATATGCGTCACGATTCCTTGATTTTATTTCAATTTTATTACTAAGCAAAATGTACAGTGACCTGTAAGACATGAACTTTGAAAACATTTTAATTTTGCTTTTTTAAACTAGTCGCTGTAGCAATGATAATTTTTCTGTTAAAAATACTTTTTCATAAATTAAGAGTTACCTATATTCGTTTAAGCTGTGTCATCACTTGCGCCTTTATAGGAAAAAAATTAAAATTAAGTAGATATTTTTATTCTAATGAACTCTCTCGTTGGTCCAGTGATAAGCCTATGTGGCTTTTGAACACAATGTTCGAGATCTGGGTCGAGCCGTAAATTACTGATTTCTTACTTCTGAGAAAATTTCAGTAAAAGTCCTCATTAACATCGTAATAGTGATCGTAAAATAGTTAACATTCTCATCTTACGTCCGCCAACACACATTGGAGCAGCGTGGACATAAGCTCCATATCCCCAGGTATCCCCATATATGGAATTTAAACTATTATTCATATTTTTAATTATTCGTTTTTTTTAATTTTTCATACAAAGTATGGATTCAAATAATCCGACTATCCATGTACGTAACACACGCCTTTATAATAGTGGTAAGACTGTCGATATCGATGAGAATATTGCTGGCACTCCGCACTTCACTAGTAAGATACTTCATGATATTTATTAATGAATAAGTTTGGCTGTCATTATATAAGGATGCGATACAAGGGACACAATTTAAGATCTATTTACAATAGAAATAGTTTTTACTCCGAAAATATTCATTTTGGAACAACACTTTCCTTGAACATTTTTAATTAATTTTCCTTAGAGAATATGACCCTAGAGTTATGGGAAATACTCCCGAGCACCCTGTATATCTATTTTATCTATTCTATACTAATATTATAAAGCTGAAGAGTTTGTTAATTTGTTTGTTTGTTTGAACGCGCTAATCTCAGGAACTACTGATCCGATTTGAAAAAATATTTCAGTGTTAGATAGCCCATTTATCGAAAAAGGCTATAGGCTATATATTATCCCCATATTCCTACGGGAACGGGAACCACGCAGGTGAAACCGCGCGGCGTCAGCTAGTAAGTAAGTAAGTATTCACAGTAAAGCAATAAAATGAAATGTGACTTACAAGAAAACAGGAGAACAATATCGCCGCGACTGTCTTGTCGGTGACGGTGGCGTGGATGTTGATGATGACCAGGTCGTTGATGGTGAGGAACAGCAGTAGGAAGAAACCGAATATGTGAGTCCATATGTTCATTGTTTCGTTTGTCCACCAGAATATGCTGAAAATTATTTTGTTATTTGAGGGGCCATTTAGGTCATAGTCTCCTCTCACAATGAGAGGGTTAGGCCAATAGTCCACCACGCTGGCCCAAAAGATTGGCAGACTTCACACACGCAGAGATTTAAAAAAATTCTATGGCATGCAGATGTCCTCACAAAAATTAATTTCTTAAAATGCACATAACTGAAAAGTTGGAGGTGCATGCTCGGACCAGACCACACCCTCCTTTTCAAGTTAGCCCTTGACTACAATCTCACCTGATGGTAAGTGATGATTCAATCCAAGACAGAAGAGGGCTAACTTGTTAGGGTTGAAAATCCACACCCATTTTGTTTCTACACAACATTGTACCGGAATGCTAAATCGCTTGGCAGAACTTATTTGCTGGTAGGGTGGTAACCAGAAGTGGCTGAAGTCGCCCATAAACCAGACCTGGACCAATCAAGAAATCGGCTAAGCCGGGGATCAAAGCCAGGACCTTAGTCTTGTAAGTCCATTACACATACCACTGCACCACGGAGGCTGTCAACTTCTTTGACAGACAAACAAGTTCATGACTAAAAACCCTGTATGAGTTTAAAACTAGTTCTGCATTTTTTTTAATTCAGTCTTATTACATAAGACTCAAAAGATTTAATGAAAATATCTTACCTCTCCCAACATAATCTGGTGGGCAATAATTTTCTATACCCATCCTTTATGTATGGATTATGTTGTAAATATTCTGGTGCTTCTTCATATTTGAGAAGTTTTCTAAAGTTTATGTACTCTACATCTTCTTTTGTTAGGTTATTGTTGTCTTCTAGCTTTTTTCCTCTTCTCAATAATGTGCTGCTGGCATTGAATTCTTTTTCTTGTATGCAGTCATCTTCAAGCTTTAACAACAAGATTTTATTATTATTTTTTTCCAAAAATAAAAGGGATCTTAGCATTCCATGGATTCATTGTGTGGGTGCTGGATCCATTGTGTATTGTATTAAAGTGTTTTTCAGATAGCATGGGTATGGTGACAGTACATTTCTCTCTTGCATGCTTCCTGTGATTCACAATAATAGTACATATTATGAAGGTCATAAGGCAACTGTCACTATACCCATATGGTATCTGAAAAACACTTTAGTGTCTAGCTACACCATCTGAGGCTTGTGTTATGGGTCCTATAGTCACAGTTGTAGTCTGTTCAGGCTACAACTGTGACTATGGTCAGTGATCTCCAAAACCATAGTGCTGAGTTTTAACTAATACTAAATTACAAAATTATTTATTTAAGAGTGGTAAAGGGCACCTCCGATGTAAATACTGCAGTTCCTTTGCTGTATTTATCTTAGCTTGACTTTGCTTGCTATCTACCATTTGTAAATTATATACTACAGTCCGTTTCATGTAGGATGGTGTGGGTGACAGTTTGTTTGACTCTTGAAAGTTTGCCACGATTTACGATAATAGTATGTATTATGAATGTCATGCAGGCGACTGTCACTGTACCCATGCTATATGAAATACACTTTAGTGGTCGCCCGCGACTTGGTCCACATGAAACTCTTTGTTATCCTACTCTCACCCTACCATACCCCTACCCTACCCATACCCTATCCCTACCCTAAGTATCCGATGTCCTCTTCCTGGTTCTAAGCTACCTGTACACCATATTTCAGCCAAATTGGCTCAGCTGTTCTTAAATTATAAATAGCGTAACTAATTTTTTTTATATATGTAGAAGATTAAGTATTAAAAATAGCAACCAGAGTATTCTGTACATAGCCTACCTACATTCCTACTGCCAAGTGGAAATTTCATGACTGAACTGAAGAACAGTTAATATTTAATTTAATATTTTAACTCTTAAAATATCTCTTATCAAATATTACTTCAAAAATTAAAACATGTTTTCGCTCTTAGTTGGATTCCAATCCAACTACTTTAATCTACTATTGGAGGGTAGATCCTAAACTTAAAATTATTTTTTGATGAAAGCCAAATAGCTTAGCTATAAACACAATATTTATTTTATATAAACAAGTAAGTACCTATGTAATTGTATATTTAATTTTATTCGACTTCAATTTCAACCTCTAAATCATGACATAACTTGACTTTTCAAAAATGCTTGTAAATTAAGCCTGATTGAAATTTGAAATTTGAATAATTGAAGTCAAAATCCTAAATCTTGTTTTTTCTATATGTAGGCAGCTGGATATTGAGTAAATAATAAAATAATATTATAAATTTAACCACTAAACACTTTGAAAACTTACTTTTTGTACAGGCATAAATTGGACAGTTTCTGCCTGGCATTCACTAACTTTTCTTGTCATAGTTAGAGTCATGGTGTAAATTCTTTTTCACTTTGTCTCCAAAACAAATTTATTAATATCAAGAATAATTTTATAATTTCATAATTACACCAGATATCACAGATTTTCTTCTAAAACTAAAACACTTAGTTGCGATTAATAAATATACTAGGCTCTACTATCTTAAAATAATAGTTTCGTATTTTCCACTCGCGGCGATAATTACATACAACCAAACATGCCGCGCTGAACTACTTGACTGATCACTGAAGTGAAGGCAAGTCAAGTGAAGTGCAAGTCAGTGTCACAAACGTCAAATAAAGGTGCAAGTGAGTTTTCATCACTTTGATTTTTGTCATTGTTTGTCTGACACGACATGACATCTTACGACATTGACAAATTACTCGTAAGTCCAAATAACTTGAAACGTCAATGTCAAACTTGAACGTCAATGTCAATTTAGACTATGGTCCAAAATATATTTTTTTAATACTTGCACTCTTGTTTTATTTTAATTTATCATTCCTTTATGGTTTTTTCGTGTTTTATCTCTAGAAGTTAATTTGATTTGATTTCATCCATATTAAAACATTGAATAACTCAGTTAATAATTGATAACCTGTCTCAGAATAGGAATAAAAATTTATTTTCTAACGAACAATGAAAATTGTGAGGCGTTAAAACGCGATAGTACCTTGGCAACATAGCAATTTGTAATTAGCGCATAATTTTGTACATAATAGAAAGAAAATTACTCATCGTAAAAATTAATCATCGTTACCAAAGCTTCAGTTGAAAAAGTACTTTTAAAAAAACAAAGATGAGAAAACTTTTTTAAACTTAATAAAATAGGGTAGGTATACTAGGTATCGTGCAGCGACGGCGTCACGGCGAGTCCTATTTCGCCAGTAAATATTCAAATCTTGAATCTTCAGCTCTATTGCCTCTAGGACCTAGGTCATAGCTCTATGCCCTGAAGACGTTGATAATTTGATATTCAGCTGAAACTTGTTTTGAGATGCATGTTTTAAAAATACGAATTAATTATTAAATTCCACATAGGCAGTAGTGAGTAGGTTATTCTTGTGATTATCCTATTCCATATATATCTTGTAATATTTCTCTATTATATACCTAATTTAATTCATGCTTACTATAAATTTGCATATTATTATTTATTTGAATTTTTATTGTATTAAGCATATAATTAAAAATACAACTGGAAATGATAACAAACAAAAAAATATATCTCCAGGAGTAGTAAAAAATGTAAATAGCTGTATCGGGTAAAAGATTTATAAATGAATTCCGACATTACCACCTGAGAAAGTTTCAAATTGCAAAAATGTGCTTGAAAATAACCTTATACATACCTACTTTGTTATCCAAAAATAGCGCCGAGAATTCCAATATGTAATACGTCATATCCGTAGTTAATTTTGAGTGTTGCCAGTAACAACTATTTGTATTGATTAAAAGATATATTAAAGAAATTAAAATCATCAATCAATGAAAGCTATCATAATATATAGGTAGAAATAGAACCCAATATATTTTTAGTTAAAGTTTTCATCTATTTTAGCAAGTCAATTAATTAAATTTTGAAATTTAGTAACAGTAAACATTTAAAAAAAAGAAATGTAATCGTGAACGTTCTTTGTAAATGGTCGATTTTCCTGTTTGCTGTTCTCCATTCGTCGCGAGTGTGTTAATTTTGTTAGAACTTGCGCTCTGTTCTAATTCTTATTATTTCTTAATATTAGTTAATATTATTTTATACTCAAGTATTTGAAGTTTTGCCTTTATTGTTACATTTTTCATTATTATTGCATAAAACGACTAATGTGGTACTTTTGCGTTTAGACGGGAGCCATCTTGCAATCTCTAATCAAAGGTCCTTGGCTCACAGTTTCGTTGTCTAGTGGAAAGTCGGTTTAATCAATCATAAAATAATCAAATGGCGTTAAAACGAATTAATAGGGTACGTATTCGAAGATTAAAACGTTTATTTTAAACAACGATAACTTAAAAGTGGTGTGCTATAAAACGGCAACAGACTTCGTAGTGAATGTTTCGTCATTGTGAATACCTATTATCGAAATTTCTTCTGGATATTTCTGTGTGCGTGTTGATATATTCGCAGATTAATCCCGTTTTATTGTGGAATCCCATTTTTAGTCGTGTAACGGTGACATACTGGCTTTTAGAGGCGAGAATTTTATGCACACGGCGTACATAAAATGTCGGAAATATGTGCCAATTTTAAGGATTTCTTGTCATATATTTGTCACGGGGAACGACTTTTAGTAGAGGGATACTATGTGGCGTAATATAAAACTACATTTGTGTCTTATAACGGTCCGTTGTCGTTGCTTTGTTCACCGCTCTGTTTTGTAGATGATGTGTTTGACATCTTGCTCGCCCGTATTGTTTCCTGAATCGCACATTGAACGTATTTCCTACTATTCCAGGAATTACAAGACCTGGGCAGAGATCCCCCAGCACAATGTTCCGCAGGCCCACACGGAGAAGATCGTAAGTACTTGCATTTATTGATCCTTTAAATAATTGAGTGTATTAAGTACATACGTTACGTTACGTTGTATTCGTGACTCATTTGAATAAAATACGCCTACAGCCTTTCAATTTTCAATTCATAATGTGTCCAAAAATATTTTCTTGACAACATTTTCAATTTAAAGTAACCAGGTTACAAAAATAATGATTGTCTTATCTAAATGGTAGGACTGAATGACTCATCAGCTGTTTGGCTTTGCATTCAAATATTGTTGATTAGATGATAATAGTAACAATATACAATTGTTTATTTTGTTAAAATATAACTGTTTCTAAACAGTTTATTGTTAAAAATTAAATCAGCTGTTTTAGGTACAAATTGTAATTACAATAATGTAACTGTTTATAGTACATAACTAATTAAATTTTCTTTCTACTTTACAGTCTTTCACTGGCAAGCCACAATAATGGGTCCAGTAAGTATGAGTATCTATCTATAAATATAACATAGAATATAATAATTATCATAAATTTCCTTGAACCAAAGAATATTTACATGTGGAGTGAAGCACACAAGTGTACTGATCACTTGTATTTCAATGAAGCCATAGAATCAATGAAGCAAGTTGATTATGTTGTCTTATACAGAAATAGATGTGGAACATAACTTATATAATGTGTCATTATTTTCAGGTCGACAGTCCCTATCAAGGTGGTGTGTTTTTCCTGACTATACATTTCCCTACAGACTATCCATTCAAACCACCAAAAGTTGCATTCACAACGCGTATCTATCATCCCAATATAAACAGTAATGGTTCTATTTGTCTTGATATTTTGCGTGCACAGTGGTCTCCAGCACTTACCATATCCAAAGGTACATCAAAATTCATACATGCATGAGTATAATATGACTTATAATGTTATGGCGGTCGGTTTCACCTGTATATTGTTGTTTCAGTGTTGCTCTCAATCTGCTCACTCCTATGCGATCCAAACCCGGATGATCCCTTGGTGCCAGAAATTGCTAGGATCTACAAAACTGACAGAGAAAAGTACAATGAATTAGCCCGAGAGTGGACGCGGAAGTATGCCATGTGATGAGTCAAAAGTGACATCAGCAAAACATATACACACACATCGCCACAGCCCGGGCTATACCCTTCTCTCTGTTTCTGTTCCCCAATCCCTTTTGGTCTAAATCCTTATTCAACTAAATTACTGACATTTGTGTTTTAAATCAATAATAAGGTCTTTTAGAATTGGTCTGTTATATTGTATTGTACCTTTCAATGCCAATTATTACAGCTAAGTAAAAAAAATCGATTCACATGTGCAGATAGTTTTTGTTCATCTAATGTGTAAGTAACATTTTCTATAAGAAGAAATTGTTTTCCATTTAACATTGATGTGTCGAAGATGTCTTATCGCGTACACTCTTTAGTTAAATATTAGTTAAATTTATACATTATTTGAATTTGAATTCATGTAATTCCTAAAGAATTTGTACTTTAACTAGATCTAAATTGCATTGTGAAACTGTACAATAGCCATATGTTTAGGTAATGGAGCGTTAAATGCTTGACACTTGTCCTGTCCACTAAGTTTTGTCAATGAATTGTGTATGTATAGCTCACGTGTTACGAACATTCTGGTTAATGTAAGTAAATGGGAAAACAATATGAGCTTGACGGAGTTGAATGAGTGTTAATTTTTGTAAACAAACTTTTTTTTTATAAGTTAGTAAATAATTGTAGAGTGCTGAATGGACTGACAGTGATTACAGTGGTCAGTTTTCTTTCATCCACAATATTTAATGTTTGAAAACGCTCCGATAGATGCAAGATTCAGTATAAAATTACAGTGTATCTCATAAGATGATAAGTTAAATCTAGATTTTTTCAATACAGCAATTTATTATAATTTTATCTAATATATATTGTGGTTGTAAGGATACCTGCGTTGTGATTTCCGCGAAATAAATCCTATCCGCAACCCATCCTCGTATCCGTCGTTTTATTATTATCAGTATGGCGATCAGACACCATGGCACGAGTGGCATGTGTTACTTTACAGCTATTGAGGAAGCTTTTGTTCACTTGGTTAAACACGGGGAGAGATAGTAAGTAACCTAAAGCTTTTTTCAATCTGTAATCAATCGACAAGATGTATTTTAGCTTCACTAAATTGTAAGAAACAATAAATTATTGTGTATGTAAATAACTTCGTGATCTTTATTTAGGCTACTTCCTAAATTCATTCTAAGAAAATTTAAGCTTAAAAAGTTACTCAGTAATAATAATTTACCAGTAGACTAGTAGATTTTATAAATATTTTTTAGGTACTAGACTTCAAATAGTTTGTTCTACAAAATCATTATGATCGCTGTAAAACTTACTTTTTGTAAAATAGCGTCATTGTAATTCTAATTATATCTTCTTGTTGATTGAAAAAAGGACGTGTTTAGTAGGTCATTCCCCTTTATTTAGGTCATGTGTTGAATTTTGTTTTGAGATGCGCGATTCGTCAACTAAGTTTTCAGAAATATGATAGTTACGACATTCGATCTCCAGTAGGTTGATGACTTCATTTAGGCTTATTTGCACTGCCTTACCTAGAATTTTATGCGAAGTTTTTCAGGAATATTATTTACTTTGATATCTTCCAACTGTCTTTATCTAATCAGGAAGTCAGGAGACTCATCTATTACATGTACATACCTACTGATCACCTCATATTCATAGAGGTATTGATGCTTAGTTTTTTTATAATGCCTAGTTATGAATTCAATTCTTTTAAATAATAATTAAACAAAAAAACAGACAGCTTAACTAGTTATTAAAACCACTAATATTATAAACACGAAAGTATGGGGACTGTATCACTCAGATTGATTAGGCAAAAATTTAAAGCCGAGGTACATAGATCTATATCCTGGTTTTAACATATGGGTTACTTATCCCAAAAAAATCCATGCTTCCGCTTTCGCATGATCTGTGAAAAAACTGAATTTCGCGCGGACTAATTTGCGGGCGTCCTCTAGTAAGTATAAATTAAAGCCTCAATGGCGCGGCCAAGAAGCCGGACTAAAAATAAAAGAGGTCTAGTGTTTGGGCTAAAACTGTATAATTTAAGGGGAGAATACATTGTATGTACGTTAATATAAAGAGGACATGTTTGTTTGCGCTGAATAGACTCCTATAAACTACTGGACTGGACTGATTTTAAAAATTCTTACCTTTATGATGAACAACCTATATTTTATCCACGTATTTCAACAGCAACTATGCTGGTGAAATCTCAAACCGCGTAGTCTACTATAGTTAATAAAAAAATGCCATGATATCAAATCCATACATCCGTCCACATAAGTTAAAATCGATTAAACTATCGAATTCTTCGTTATGTGTTTATTAGGTTAGCTTAGATCCCGACAAACATAAATTCGCTCTGAACACGAGGCGTATGGCTGAACAATTCGGCGTGTTGCAACATCAGATTGGACTAGAAGTTTGGCGCGGAGTATACAAAAGCATATTCACTGACTACGCGATAGTACTGTGTTAAGAGTTGAATTTTCCTTCGGAAAGGTACATGAGGTACAGGGTGAGAGAAATATTCAGTCGGTGAATTTACTTTTTAGATATACTTACCTACATAAAAACGGCAAACTAGGATGACAAAGCAGTAGACGTTTGTTGTTCAATAGGCTTGACTGCTTCTTCGTAGAAACTGGCAAATACATCTGATAGGGTTGGTTGATTAAACATCGTCATATTCACGCCCGCCAACCCGCATTTCAGTAGCGTGGTGGGTCTAAGCTCCATATCACACGAATAAGGAGGGAATCCTGGCCCTCTAATGGGCCGTTACCTTAGACCATTAATAAGAATGGTCTAAGGCCGTTACAATAGGCTGATTAGCTGCAGTCTCCCGTGATGGTAAGATCAGAGAACAAAATAAACTATGACAAAAGGATTTGGACGAGGTAGGTAATAATGAAGGACTCTAGGTAGGTACTTATATATTTATCGCTAAGTAGAAACACTAACGACAGGTACCTACCTATACCTAAAGGTTAAAGGAGTACAATTTAAATAAGACTACTTTTATTATTGTAACTCTAATTTGGTTCTATGCGACAGTTCGTCCGGAGCATTACTATTTACTATCGACGAAGCCACCAAAAAGGAAATGGTTGCAGCCGGTTCAATTGCAAGACACTTGAGGCTTAGTACGGACTTTTTTAGTCGAGTACGACCGATTTTTGGGCGGTAAATCCAAAAATTGTTCGTAGTTACTCAACTAAAATACTAAAGTAGTTCGAACGAAGTACGAACTAGGCATTACACCCCTCCCATATCGATGACGATGTGCATAGTTGATTAAAAAACGGGTAAAAATACAAGTTCTTGTATGTGTGTGTTCAGTGTTGCCAACTTTGTTGTTTTACATTTATATTTTAAAGACGTAAAGTTTGTGGTATTGTAGAGGATAATCTCTGGATCTACTGAACCGATTTTGAAAATTATTTTACTACTACAAATCCACGTAATTTGTGAGTCGTAGGCTATATTTTGTCCCCGTATTGACGCGGAAACAGGAACTACGTTAACCATAATGAAGATTGAACTATGTTAAGCTCCATTAAAAGGTCCAGTGCTGTAAACTGTAACGCGATAACAAGTATATCGTGTTAGGTAGCAGCGACACCATCATTTTGTGGTGAAACAAACACCTTGAGCAGGTCCCAGAACCCTGTCCGACATGTGCTCCAGGCACTAAACAATTTATGGTCAATAATTACACCACAAAACATTACCGCACAAAATCACTAAAGCGACTGGCAGCGTGACGGCGTTCACGTTTCCTAACAAATAACTGAACTTAAATCGTACACTTTTAATCAAAATAACCATCAGGGGTGATTAGTGATCGATACTGATGCCAAAAATGCAATGAGTAAAATTTTCGTCTGTCTGTATGTTCGTTATAGAAACAAAAACTACTCGGTGGATTTTTTAACGAAACTTGGTACAATTATTCTTCATACTCCTGGGCAGGTAATAGGAGCAGAGCAGTGAAGGGAAATATTAAGGGATACTATTGTAAGAACGAAGTCGAGGGGGCTGTCAATAATACATAAATCATTAGTGTTTATACCACCCGTACTCGAGGAACTCTTAACACATGGGTCGAAAATTAGCTTTTCAGACGGAATACACTTGACAAGGCGCAACAAAGCGGGGTTCGTTACAAATTGGACATTGTTGATATTAAAGTTTAAAATTAATTACAAGGATAACTAATCCCCGGGAGGTGAAAAGAGCATTAATGCTTTGCGTCTAGTCAGATGAAAACAGGCCCGTTGTAATAATTTCAAAAATAAATTCTAATATTTTTATTTATTTTATAATTATTAATATACAAACATTATAAAGTAGGGTAGGTACATAATTAATTGAAGGCACATATTTAATCGTACAAATTACAGCTCAGTCGTTTCCATGTTTTTGGCATTCTTCATCTGCTCGAGTTGTTGGTAGAAGTCGTAGTTTGTTTGATTCGGTTGAGCGTTCCCCTCGGATTGTATGGAGGGGAAAGCGGCTGTGGTAATGAAATACGGTTTTTCGTTGGACATGTCTTGATCTACGGCGTTTTCGTCGAGGGAATCTCTCTCTGAGTGGCTCAGTTGGTCGTCAGACTTGTACCAGTCGTTTTCGTACGCGTGAAGCCATATCGGGTTGGAGCCTTTCGTGCTGTGTTTGTTTGTGTTGGGCACTCGACCGCCAGAACTACGTATCGTCATGTCGGACTCGCCCGGTGTTGGGGATGCTGGAAATAAAATATGGTATTATAGTTTTCGTGTGGTGCTTTACTACTTAAAGGGGTGATATCAGTGGCAAATAGACGAGCGGCAAATCCTGATAATATCCTTAGCAGTTTTTTATGTTCTTTTCATCCAGGATGCACCAGATTAAGAGAGATTGTCGATAAAATTTTACAAATTTTTGCTTTCACAGTTACACACCTGGACTACAGGGGCCCCGTATCATTGATACAGCGGTAGCTAAGCCCCTAGGTGATGTTTACTACCATTAAGGCTAAGCTACGCAATGGGAGTTTCTTGAATGCCGATGACAATTTCTTTCAAGGCAAAGCAAAACAATTTAATATTTCCAATTTCAGTGATAGATTAAATAGGGCCAGAGTTAATACAATATTAGTTTGCAGGGATATACATTTGTTTCCATTGTAAAAGTACTTTCTACCGAGGTGTTGTGTAGGTAAACAAAAACGACGAGATATGAACAATACTAATAACAATACCTACACTAGACGTAATGTAAATTAGATCGAGCAATTTCTCACGAGCGAGCATCAAACCTATAAATTATCTACAAACAAAAGAGAGTGATTTGCTTGTTGGGAAAACCTCAATAGAGTTATAAATTTGTAACAGCGAAGAAGAAATATCTAACTGCAGCGTTGATAAAAAAATCTCCAAAAAATCAAAATCAAAATCAAAAATCATTTATTTCAAGTAGGCTCAGTTTACAAGCACTTTTGACACGTCAGTTGACTATTTGTAAAGATTCTACCACCGGTTCGGAAGGCAGGTTCTGCTGAGAAGATCCAGCAAGAAACTCAACAGTTGCTCTTTTGAAAAAGTCATACAGTATTATAATTTACAATTGATAACAATTACAATTTCTTATAGTTTTATTTCCTGTGTGAAGGTGGAAGCTGATCCAATGGCCTCCAAGCGCTTTTATCTTTAAGGAACTCATCAATTTTGTAGTAACCTCGACTAAGTAAATGTTTTTTAACACATTGCTTAAAGCTATGCATTGGCAGGTCCATCACAGTCTTGGGGATCTTGTTATAGAAGAGTACACCCAAACCTACAAAAGATTTTTTTACTCTTTGGAGACGATATGCAGAAATAACTAACTTATGCCCGTGTCTAGTAAGACGTGGGTTTAAATCTCCTTTTCGTTTGTACAAATTAATATTTTGTCTTACATAGACTATACTGTTATATATATATTGACAGGCTACTGTTAGTATACCTATTTCTTTAAACTTTTGACGAAGGTAATCGCGTGAGTTTAATTGATATATTGCTCGAATTGCTCTTTTTTGAAGTACAAATATAGATTGTATATTACTCCTTACTTTCAATCATTGTCAACATTAACATTTAAGTATTAAAACCAATTTTTCATTATTTATTTTATTTATTAAAACCAAAGTTACATGGAACAAAATTGGTGTTTAGGCAACTACTTTTGATATCAGGCCTTTAGACGTTCCTCAATATCGACATTGGAATTCAAGCAATTTGAGACCATAATTGTGATGTTTATTATGAGGGACACAACACTGTACCTACTCATGTATGTGCTGGAGTGGAGTAATGTCTATTAGTTATTATAGGGCTCTACACTGCAAAAAATATTCGGCGTACTCTTATCACAGACATCATGGCATGTCTAAAATTGTATAACACTATCTTAAAAATGATATTAGCCTGTTTATTAAATTTAAGCCCCTATCTGATTTCTATCGCATAGTTAAATCGCTTAAAGGCATGTCAATAGATTAGTCTATTGACTAGACATGGCCTGCCTAACAGGAGAGACCATATCTGCTATCTGTGGGCTTTTAAAAATTGGCAGATAATGGTTCTATTTTTTTTTATTCTAGATACAGGGTCGCGTCTGAAAACGATGTCACTTGATGTTAAGTGTAGATAATTTGGTTTAAGATAGCTTGCCTAGGAGATGCCTAGTCACTACTCTTGTTTTGAAACAATCTTAGTTGTAAGAATGAAGAAACAGACTTAGAAAGGGTATTCGAAACCCAACGCGTGCGTTGCGTCATCTTTTCTCATACGCAGAGGGCGCATTGTTTGAGAAAAGAAGACGCAAAGCGTTTTTTATAAGTCCTACTTACAATAAGCAGCGGCAGTGGCGGCCTTCAGTTTCCGCACAAAGTCCGCCCTCTGCGACAGACACATCATGACAACGAGCACCAACAGTATGGCTAGGAACAACGTGGTCCACACAAGCCAGTACACCGTTTGGTTGGAAGACAACGTGTCTGCGGTGAGGGGCTGGTACTCCGCTGGCTGCGTATCCAGCACGTTGAATTCCTGGAGAAAAAAAGTTTGATATGTTCGGATTTCGGATGTCCGTTTGGCTTGTTTCTGATTACGGGAAGTCCGTTTGGTTAGTATGTATAGGTAAGATGTCAAACTATTCAAGTCCCTTGGCACTCGACCATGGCGGAATTCTACAGAACGGCGACCCGTCCGTGGGCTTCCGACATTTGACAGTTTGACAGAACTGTCCCTCAGATAAACACATGAACGCGCTGTCTTTAAGCTGTCTACTGGGCAACGTTTGTCTATACACCTTACCACAACATCTAAGCCAGACTTCCAAAAGTAGACAAACTAGGTGGTATCATCATCACCATCATCAGCAATGACAGCCGATGGACGTCCACTGCTGGACATAGGCCTCTTGCATGGACTTCCAAGGCTTTGTCCTAGTACACACGATTTATTTGTCTAGTACACACGACCAAGAAATCGTCCTTTCCTTCTCTTTCGTCCCATTGAAACGAAAGAGAAAGCAATATTTCCGATTTGATCAGTATCTTTACGAGGCGTCTTTGAGGCATCTTGGCCTTCTGTACCTACTCCGACTTTCAGAGTTGAATAAAAAAAAACGCATTCAAAAAACATTAACAAGGTTGTCCTAGCAGATTGGGTCAAGAACGCAATTTTTATCAGCTTACTTTGTAATTGTAATGAAAAAGGGGAAAAACATTCGCGTCTACTTATACACCTATACATACATACGTATAACGTATACGTATATGTACCCACTTTAAAATTTATGAATCAATACCTACTGCACAGATTCGCATGCATAAATAATTAATATATGGAAGGAGTGATACATAAATAAGCACACGTCGACATTGTTATTGAAATGAGACTAGGAGATAAATTATTGTATTGATGTTTTTATCTTGTTGCTTTGTTCTAAGAGTGGCGCCAGTCAACACAATATGTCCATTATTATAAAATAAAAAACACAATACTTCTTTACATATTTCTATTTAAGGACACTGGCCTTACTTTCAGTATTTTAAAAAGCGTCAAAGTACTAAATTAGTATTTGTATAAATGACAAAAATATGACGTGTAGAAAAGTAAGACCTCGTAAGATCCTCGTTTACCTTGTACAGTCAAATACAATCTTTTTGATGTTTTTTTTTTATTCTTTACAAGTTAGCCCTTGACTACAATCTCACCAAGTGATGATGCAAAGATGGAAGCGGGCTAACTTGTTAGCATTAGGATGAAAATTCACACTCCTTTTCGGTTTCTACACGACATCATACCGGAACGCTAAGTCGCTTGGCGGTACGTTTTTGTCGGTAGGGTGGTAACTAACCACGGCCGAAGCCTCCCACCAGCCAGACCTGGACCAATTAAGAAAATCTCAATCGACCCAGCCGGGGATCGAACCCAGGACCTCCGTTTTGTAAATCCACCGCGCATACCATTGCGCCACGGAGGCCGTTTATGGCTTAAACTGCGCATTAGAAGATTTTAGGTATCAACCAGTTTGTAGGGGCGCGGCGACAGGACACACACCGCTTACTTTATGTGTGTCTAAGATGGAAGCGGGCTAATTTGTTAGGAGGATGATGAAAATCCACACCCCTTTCGGTTTCTACACGGCATCGTACCGGAACGCTAAATCGCTTGGCGGTACGTCTTTGCCGGTAGGGTGGTAACTAGCCACGGCCGAAGCCTCATACCAGCCAGACCTGGAGAAATTAAGAAAATCTCAAAGAACCCAGGACCTTCGTCTTGTAAATCCACCGCACATACCACTGCGCCACGGAGGCCGTCAAAACGGCATCTATCTTTGGACAACACAAGGTTTTTTTATTTGTCTCCAAAAAGCGCAGTTTGGAACGAACTAGCACACAGTAATAAATAGTGACGTCACAGTCGATAAGCATTGGAAATCATTAATTTTATTACCGGCAGTCCCATATCGTTATTATTATAATTTAAGTGAACATGACGTCAAAAGATAGCGTTGACATATAGAAGTTATGACAGATAATATAATATAGAAATTGACTGATACTTATATAACCTACGAGTAAATCAACGCAACTTTAAATTATTATTATACCTACTTGATCATTTAAGTGTTAAATAAGTACTTAGTTCTAAGTATCAATAATTGTAAACATTAATTATTATTAATTATTAATAAAGACATTTTTTTTAAAGATACTTTGCTTAGAATATGCTTCTATTCTAACTTATATGTACTAATATTATAAAGAGGTAAATTTTGTGGTGTTATATGGGGTAATCCCTGGATCTACTATGCACCGATTTTGAAAGAAAGCCACGGTATTTGTGAGTATCCTAGTGTCATATTTTATCTTCGTATTCCCACGGGAACGGGAACTACGCGAGTGATAATGCTTGGCGTCGACTAGCTAAGAAATAAAGCCAGCCACACACGTTCAAATTTACCGTCTAATTTGCAGAAAATGAGTGTGTCACTTATACACATATTGTGTAAGTGACATTTTTGTAGATAATAATTGGAGCAAATTGTGCAGGGATATCTTGCAATTTAGCGAGAAGATGTAATTTAAATGTTTTTTTTCTTCTGTATTATTGCTATTGCTGTACCTATGTCATTCGTTTTTTTGTTTATTTTTAATGTTGTGTTTTGTTTCGTTTTCATTTTCATTTACCTTCTTAATTAGTGTAAATGGATTTGTTCGTACTAATTAATTATAATAAATAAATAAGTGACTTACCTTAAACAATTCATCAAGCTGCTCTATATTCTTGTCAACGAGTTTCAATACTTGATCCACTTCTAACACGGAGTGATCTTCACCATTAACTAGATGCAAATACAAATCCGTCTTAGTATTGTCCACGGAGCCATCTTTGTTTTCGTGTACTCGCAAATCATCGATGTTAACTACCGAGTTAGTAACGCGAGCTAGTTGTTCACGGAAGGTGTTGACTTTGTCCCGTATCTCGGATGGGTGCGCGCGTAAAACGAAACGCACTCTTTGGTCCTCCCGGAGGAGGTATATGAACACATGGGCGACGTCTTCTAAACCGTCGGTGTCGTTGGCTAAAACCTAAAATAAAAATGACTAATAGTAATTTAATTGAAGCAGAAGTTGATTTATTAAATAACTTGCGGAGGTCCGCGATTTCAAAATCATTTAGAAAGTTTCATTTAAACACTAGCCAATTTTGCTTCGACAGTTTTAGATTCATTTGTAAAGAAAATAATACCAAAAGTAAATATAGTCCAATATTCAATAAAATCTCTAATTCAGAGCAAATTCAATCTTAAGGGTTGAGTTTAAGGTTGAATTTGCAAATGCGACTACTTGAATTGAGTGCCAAGAAGTTGTGTTTGGCACTCATTGAGTGGGGACGTTTTTTGGTCGCTGATTGTGCATCCACTTTTTAATGGAGATCGATGATACTAGTATTATAACAAAAAACAATTTAAGCTTAAAACATTCAATTTTTTTGTAAAAAACAAATACTTCCATAGTATATATACAGTACTCTTTGTGAATTGAAGTACTCTGGAGGCAACGGACAGTTAAGATATTATTTATTTACCTTAAAGTCAAAGTATCCCTTCATCCCTTTTTGCGGGTCAAAGTTGAGAGAAACAGCACCAGTGTCAACAGCCACTAAAAACGGCGACACTGCCAAATTTTCCAGACCTTCCGTCAAAGTTTCCTTCACATCACCAATCAGGTAGTAGGTAATTTTAGCATTCATACCTTCATCTATATCTATTGCCTAAAAAAATATAATTTTTAAACTTACAATGCTCTTGTCGTTCAATGTACCAAAGGAAAGCTAGGTAGGTGAGGTTGTGTTATTTCAAGAAAGATAAGCAGTTTCGTAAACCAAGTGATCTTTTATTTGATTTTGTCAAAAACATTGGAAGGAACAGAAAATCAGAAGAAATTGTATTTGCATTTGACCAGTATGAAGTTTCATTGATCTGTTTAAAAACTGTTGATTGCTTCGCGGTTTAACGATGATTAGGTAAACCACGTAGTAGTTAAAAAGCTTAATTTTATAGACATTCAGAAACGTGAGATTCATTTAGATTGGCGCTTTGGATATGTGCAATGAAATATTTAAGTGAAAGGTCTGTCTAGAGATTCTTGGTGTTTAAGATTGAATATAAATTCAATTATTCTGATCATTAATTGGTTGAGTTATTATTACATTGATTGATTTTTTAATGTTTTTATTTACATTAACAAAAAAAAAAAAAAAAAAACCAACCTTTACATGCATGAATTCAATACCAAAATCAGCTTCAGTAGTGACACCACCAGTGAATATCTTGCTCACAAATCGCGGACTGTTGTCATTGACATCGTTTACTAAGACATGCACCTTCAGAGTACTGATTCCGTGCAAGTTTTCGTCATACACTGGTTTGGCCAAACAATCCTCCGTCGCTAGTACTGTGAGCAAATATTGCGTTTTCTGTTCCCTGTCTAGAGATTTTGATGTTAACCTGTGGCAATAATTAATGTATTAGACATGATACAAGCAATGTTTTATACATAAAAGTGAAACTTTGGCTTGAACTTAAACTACAAGAATTTGGTTCATTACTTCTAAATTCTAAAAGGATCAAATCTGGTAAATAATATTGATGTTGCCATCAATTTGAAAATCGAATAACAGAAGTTTGACACCATTTTTTTGTGTCTTTATTTATACGCCCATCTCAATCAAAAGAGAGCGACTGTTTTGACTTTTGAGGCCAGTGCCTCAAATTTATGGTCAGAAATGAAGGACATGCGACTATGTCCTGTGCAGCACAACTCTGGGTTACACTTTGAAGCTGAAGTGGCAGTGGGCGGGGCACATTTTGCCGAGGCGGGGTTAGTTAGTAGTCGCAGGCATTCGCTGGATGTAGATGGCTCAGGATCGTGAAGTTTGGAAATCCGTACACAAAGTGACATAAGCCTTTTGTAGAGACTTCCAAGCTTCACGATGCAGCGGACGTCAATCGGCTGTATTGATATATGATGATGACAACAATGACACTTTAAAGTTTCTGTTGAAAGTATAGGGCTACGCACATGAGACTTAACATCCCTGCCTCAATTTTGACTTTAAAATACACATATTTTTAAATCAATTTGACTATGCGTTTCGAAAAACAGTAAAAGAATATACAATAACACTTACCTATGCGTATTCCTGTCAACATCAAACACAGCATCATCATTACCCTCCACAATATAATAGCAGACAGGCAACACCGGTTCATCCCCCCTATCTATTTCATCTCTCTCGATCACGCTTGGCAAGTATGTGGAGTAGCCCTTAACGTTCTCGGTGATGTTCAAATGTATGTGTTTGTATGGGAACCTTGGGCGGTAGTTGTCAACGTTTTGCACGTAGACCGTAAGGTCTAGGTCCGAACTGAGAGGTGTCGGCAATCCGAGGTCGTATGCTTCTATTCTTAGCTATTTAGAGAAAAAAAAAAGGAGATAATTTATATCAAATGTCTCGAACATAACTAATTTCTCTCACATTCTCTCACATCAAGAACATTCTCTTTTCTTTATCACTAAAACGCCAGTATCTGTTCCAATTGTAAAAATCGACAAATGAGAACCTTAAGAGAAATTGATGAATATTTTTAATGCAATCAATCAATACAAATTAAGGCCTAAGTGGCCTTAATCTGTATCTAACTTCCTAAATATTAGAATTGATCAAAATTATGGCACTAAACTACATAACACTCTCCTCCTCATTTCGTTTAGAAAATTCAGAAACTTTAATATCATGTTTCTGCACCGGAATCTTGAAAGAACCGGAGAGAACATCAAGACGCCGTAAAAGGTAGCATCTCTATGTGGTCTACATAAAACCACGTAGGAATGCCACCCATTATTGTATACATTTAGGGTGCCTTAAAACAAAAAAATACTTAAAAGACTTTATCACCCTACAACTAACCTGATAAGTAGTTTGTTTATCTCGATCCAGTGACCGAGCAGTCCTCAGTGCCCCGCTCGTAGCGTGCATGGTGAAGGCCCTCCAAGAGCCTTGCGCGTCCTGTCGTAGCCTATACCGGACCGCACCATTGGGTCCTATGTCTGCATCTATGGCGTGGATTTCCAAAACAGTGGTGCCTATTGTTGCGTTCTAAAAATTATTAATGAGATTCAGCAAAATATGCCGGTAATATTATGCGAATAATGAATGTTTTTTTGAAAGTTGAAGGGGTTAATACTCGTGTGTGGAATAAAATTTTAGTATATTTTTCATTTCTGTATCGTTCTGTTAAGTGGGCCCAATTTCGAACATCTCTTTTGGAATGCTCTTCCGGCGTGTGTTTCCTGTCACTTATAATTTAAACACCTTCAAAGCAAGACTGAATAGGCACCTAGGCAATCTTTTAACAGTGCGTGTTGCCAGTGATGACCTACGGATCCGAGACTTATTAGAAGGCTCAAAGTCAAAGGCGATGGAGCGAGCTATGCTTGGAATTTCTCTGTGTGATCGAATCAGGAATGAGGAGATCCACAAACGAACCAAAGTCACTGACATAGCTCAGCGAGTCGCGAAGATGAAGTGGCAATGGGCAGGCCACATAGTTCGAATAGCCGATGGAAGTTGGGGTCCCAAGGTGCTGGAATGGCGACCACGCACCGGAAAGCGCAGTGTTGGTCGACCCCCTAATAGGTGGGCCGAAGATATCAAGCGAGTTGCAGGGAATCGCTGGATGCTGGCGGCTCGAGACCATTGTGCTTGGCGGGCCATGCAAGAGGCCTATGTCCAGCAGTGGATGTCTATCGGCTAATAAGGTAAGCAAGCGCTCTAACTTAGACCGCATTAATGCTTTCTATCAGGCTTAATTATAGTCAAGCACAAGCTTATATTGCCTGTACCTGTTCCGTCAAAAAATAAAGAAAGAAAAGATCTTCTATTATTATATTGTTATCTATTGGATAGAAGCAGGCGTTACTTTGCGGAAGTTCATCATGATTATATAATGATTTATTTATTTTGCTATCATCCGCGAAAAGTCGACGAACCCATGCGACAACGTCACCCAGGTCCGACAAAATACTCTCTACGTACGTTTCACCCTGAAACCGGAGCATCCTCAGGAGATGTTGACTCTACAACATGCAAACGGTTCGTCGACTAAATCAAATATAATTATAAATCAAATCATTATATAATTATATTGTTATCATAAAAATGCTTACCTCAGGTACTTTGACAGTAACATTTTGAGGCGGGTGCACAAATATTGGCGCATGGTCGTTGTAGTCGGTGACACAGAGGTGTAGCTCTCCTCTCATCACATTGGCCGGTACGCCGAGGTCTCGCGCCTCCACTATTAAAGTGTAATTGCCGAATCTATCTTTTAGCGACTGCTTAGCGAACAGGCGACCTGTGTTCGCGTCTCCCCCAACTTGCTCGAATCGGAATAAATCTGGTGACGGTGGTAATATAATATTAATTTAATTTAATTTCAGTATTAGAAAATTTACATCCTACTAATATTTTAGACGCGAAAGTTTGTATGGATGTGTGTTTTTTTTGGCTTTGGCTGAAATTTGGAATGGAAATACTTTGGATTAACACGTAGGCTACTTTTCATCCCCGAAAATTGCATTGCATTTGTGAAAAAAGTAAATTCCACGCGGACGAAGTCTAAGTCCGCTAATAAAAAATAAATCGTTAAAGCAATTAATGTTTTCCTAAGGTTGCCTAGCTGCCTTCTAAGTAATAAGTCGCATTTTCTACCTTGCTTCTTACATAATACATATCTGTGGTATATAAATAAATAGAAAATAAACAACTAAATAATGTTGCGTGAGATTGCGCTCAAACACTAGCCTATTTCATCTAAAATATTTTTTATTTATTTATTATTTTTTTTATTCTTTACAAGTTAGCCCTTGACTACAATCTCACCTGATGGTAAGTGATGATGCAATCTAAGATGGAAGCGGGCTAACTTGTTAAGAGGAGGGTGAAAATCCACAACCCTTTTCGGTTTTTACACGACATCGTACCGGAACGCTAAATCTCTTGGCGGTACTCAGCAGCCAGACCTGGATTAATTAAGAATAACCTCAATCAGCCCAGCCGGGATCGAATCCAGGACCTCCGTCTCGTAAATTCATAACAACAATAATATTTATTCAAAAATACACATTTGGCATTTTTATTTATACATTGTCAAAAAAAAAATCAAAAATATTTAACGATAAGCCGGCATCAGATGATGGGTCTGTTTCTGACGGCTAAAGAAAAATGGAAAATTGAATGGATTTTTTCTCTTAAGTACTCATAAGCAGGTTATACCATCTGTTGTCCGCTTATCGTTGATTTTAGAGACACGTTGTACTGAAAACAGATACTGACCATGTCCTTTCCCTGCCACTAGATGAAACTGCACTCGTCCATTAGGCGTATTGTTATCGTCCGCATCTGTCGCCGATACAGAAACGATCGCTTCCCGGTGGTTGTGGAACTCTGTTATAGTGGTACATTCCGACGGTAGGTTCAGTATCGGTGGGTTATCGTTCACGTCTTCTATTTGAACACTAAAAATATATTGAAAATCTTTAACCTTAACGATTATCTTAACTAACTTAAGAACACTAACTTAACTTAAGAGGAGTGATATCATGAGATATTACGAGTAGCCTATACGATGCGTTAGCGAATTAGCTTTCAGAAATTAAAATCCTGCTAATATTTACCTGACTATTGGCATAAAAGATATGCTACTAAAAAAAGTTACGATGTAAAACGTAGTCAAATAAACCAATAGATCAATTTCCATACAGTCGTCAAGGAAAAGACCCAAATCCAAAACACTGACATTTTTGCGACATTGAATATCTAATGACGCTCACACATAACCACATCAAGTATGATAGTTTTGAGAAACCTTTGATGACTTAACCACAGCGTTAAACCGATTTGTTTGACTTTATTACTTAAAAGATACACTCAAAAAACTTTTTCTAAAAAATACAGAAATACTGTACATTTTAAGCTTCAATGTAAAACTTTAACATTCGAAACGATCATCCAAAAAAATATTAAAGTAGTTTGAACACCGCTCCGTAAATAGATGCGGTATTTATATCTTCTTTACAAATATAACTTATTTAACTATTTAAAAACTATAGAAATAATATTATTTCATATAATGTGAGATAATTTTGTCTATAAAGCGATAGCATAAATACAGCTCCCTCTTTTTCGTTGCATTGGGACAAAAGAGAGAGATGTATAGACAACATTATATTGATATATGGACTAAAGAGTTTTTCAGATAGCATGGGTACAGTGACAGTCGCCTGTATGATGTTCGTTAACTTTCAAGAATGAAACAAACTGTCACCAGTCTTCCTATATGAAATGAACTGTAGTGCATACGTTAAAACTTAAAATGAAAAAAAAAAATAACTTACATGATCTGTTTAAAGGCATTCCTGCTCTCCCCGCTAAGGTAACCAAACTGGTAATTATCCCAAGCCTCCACCACGAGGTTATAAGAAGATTGCGTTTCTCTATCCAACCAGTCAGATACTTTTAGAGCGCCCGTGTCTGCGTTTATTAGGAATTTTCCCTAAAAAAGAATAACAAAACTTAAAACACTTTGCTTTGCTTTAACAAATTGCAAAGCGAAAATAAAAAATTCCTGCCTATCTTATTTATTGACAAATATTATTTTTTACATATATAAAATAACAGTTGTCAATAAATTTTTAACCAGTAAGGTGCAATATTGTTGAATAAGCACCCTTTTAGTGAAGGCAGAGGTATACTAGTTTGTTATGTCAGTATTTGATAACGGGTTTCAAAGTTAATGGGTTTCAAGATATGTATTTTGTATGAGCCATGTAAAAGTAATTCTTTTAGGCAATAATAGTGTCTAAACAGAGGCCAGAAGATGATTACGTTTTTAGAGCGTGTTTTAAGTACGTTTCATTTTGTACACCTACCTACAGACTAAATTAAAAGACATATTCGTCTACTAAACTAAAAGACATATTCGCTACGTTTGATTTATATCAACTGTATTTTTATTTTGTCATTTTCCTCAAATTCTCTATAATAAAAGGCCAGACTCAATTCCGACAGGTCACGGATTCCCCAACGGACTATTGCCTCCTTATACAGTTTTTCCGAAATAAATGGAAAGGAACATGAATATAGATCACATTTAAAAATATGTCATATATTATTAATAAAATCTTGTTTCTTTTGATATATTAACTTACCTGAGTAGAGACTCTGTCTAGAAGATAAGTGACTTTCCCGTACTCCCCAGAGTCAGCGTCTCTGGCTATAATGTTCGCGACGGTTGTGCCGGGCTCCACGTCTTCCTTTATTCGGTATTCGAATGGCGACATTTCGAATATTGGATTGTTGTCATTTTCATCTAAAACCTAAGAATTTGATGCTCGTTTATTTGGAGAACATTACAGCAGTGAACTGTATAAAACGAGATAATTTAGCAAAGTTGCTACGATTGTTAGTTACCCTTTCACGCCGAAACTACCGATATGGCTAAATTTTTAATGGAGATAGATTCTACCCTGGATATAACGCCTTTGTGTTAATTAAGGGTATATTACATATATTTTTTTTATCCAGAAAAATGCCTAGTTCCCGCAGGATTTGTTTAAAAACTGAAATTCAGGGGTGCGTCGCCTAGTTCTTCTAGTTTCATAGTATCTTTCTGACGATAATTTACCCTTTGGTGGCGAATGTGTCACTCTTAGCTCAAATTTAACTTGAGCAATTATATGTATCAGATATTAGGAAGAAATTATCCCCTCTCTTAAAAGACAACAGGCCTTGCCCAGTTGTGGGCCATTAAAATAGGCTGATAGATGAAAAATGTTCAAAGAATGAGTACAAACCTGTATAACCAAATCTACCACAGCATATCGAGGTGGATGGCCGCTGTCTACCGCCTTCACTGTGAGATTCAACCACGAATGCGTTTCGTGGTCTATTTTGCTCGCCACCACCAACTCTCCAGTTGTACTTTCCATGTGTACTAGATTTAATAGATCCTCTGATCCTGGAATAATTGATATTATATATGAAAATGGTTTATTGGAAAATTGCCGCTCCCTATTTAAATTATAACTTCAAAGTTAAAATATTCAACAGTCCTGATTTACATTTTTTTTTCTTACATTATACAACTTATTGAAAATCTTCAAATCAAAAGAAAGTGTTCTACTCCTATTTAAAGCTCTCTCACTCTCTTTTTAGACACCAGATTGAGAAAGATTAAATTGAAAAATATCGCTATCTTTCATCTCATTGCAACATACAGAGAGAAATTTTCAAATTCACATTCTCTCGTCACAAGAGATCTAAGAGTGTACATTTTTATATTATTAATTCGTTGAGAAGCAATGTTACTGACATAGCTCAGCGAATCACGAAGCTGAAGTGGCAATGGGCTACCAAATGGGTTAGAAGATCCAATAAACGTTGGGGTCCCAAGGTGCTGGAATTGCGACCCCGCACCGAAAAGCACAGAGTTGGTCGACCCCCCACTCTGTAGGTGCAACTCTGTAGGTTGCAGGGAGCCGCTAGATGCTGGTGGCTCAAGACCGCCTATGCAGCAGGCCAATGTCTAGCAGTGGACGTCCATTAGCTGTTAATGATCAGAAGTTAATGACCTCTTTGGTTTCTTTGAGGCATATGAGTAGATGTCAATTTACTCCTAGGAGATCTAGAGGAGGGTATTAGAGAAAAAATATGCCTAAAACGACCACGTTCAAACCGAAAATTTCCCGGTAATAAAGAAATACTAAAATAACTCTAGCTAGAGAGTCTTCCTAAAAAACTTACCTTCCAGAAAATAAGTCATTGTCCTATTCTTATCAGCATCATCGGCTATCACAGTATCGATATGCATTCCGTTCTTGGAGTTTTCCGTGATCGAAGTCTTGTAGAATGGTTTTCTGAATTTGGGGTTATTGTCATTTTCGTCCTCTACCATTATGGTCAAAGTGGCTGACGCGGTTTGCAAAGGTCCACCGTCTATGGCGGCCATGTCTTCTACTGTGATGGTCAATTTAATGATTTCTACTTTCTCTCTGTCTAGCAATCTGTTAAAATATAATTCTTGTTACAAATTGAATTAATTGGTTCAATTTTTTTTTCGAATTTGTAGAAATATGCGTGCTTGCTTGCAATGAATGTAATATCAATGAATTTAATGAGACTTTTTATTATAAAATTTTAATCTATGGATTTTATAAATTAGGTATTATATTTTAAATATTTTTTTTAAATTGCAGTCGTTAAATTATAACTGTCATGAAATCGGACATTTTTTAAGAAATAAGTGATACTTTAGAGAATATTTTATTTGCACGCCTAATTTGTGGTCAAACATTTGAAAAATAAATGAATATTCTAATAATTGGGAAAAGAACGGAAAACAAACCTCTCGCAAAATCTGTTCTTAGCGGACATTTACTGGCAAATTTAAACTTTGTACGTCCTGCGGTTTTCGAAATTTTTGATGAGAATTTTTGAACGATTTCTATCGTATTTATCGATTTATATCGTATTTTTTTTTTATTCTTTACAAGTTAGGCCTTGACTACAACCACACCTGATGGTAAGTGATAATGCAATCTAAGATGGAAGCGGGCTAACTTGTTAGGAGGAGAATGAAAATCCACATCCTTTCGGTTTTTACACGACATTGTACCGAAACGCTAAGTCGCTTAGCGGTACGTCTTTGCCGGTAGGGTGGTAACTCCCACCAGCCAGACCTGGACCAATTAAGAAAACCTCAATCGGTCCAGCCCGGGATCGAACCCAGGACCTCCGTCTTGTGAATCCACCGCGCATACCAATGCGCCACGGAGGCAGTCAAGAAGAGACGGCCGAGAAGAATGATAGTTATGATAACAAAACCATACCTCACAACTCTCAAAGTCCCGTCCACAGTGTTCAAGTCCCATATCGACAGATAATCGTACTCAGCAGCAGACACGGGCACGCCGTCCTCGTTCTTGGCGTAACTTGCCGTTTTGTCCAACGCGAACCGAAGCACCGGCTGCTCGTCTAAATCGTGCGCCTGCGCGCGGTATATGGTTGTGCCCACCTAGAAATATGATATGCTATAATATATATACTAATATTATAAAGAGGAAATATTTGATTGTTCTTCTATTTATTATTATATTAATATTGTGTTAAAATTAATTTCTGGAATGATTTAAATGTAGGCAACTAATACAATATTTTGCATGCGCATCGGGCTTGTTACAGATTACATTTATTTGTTAAGACCTTTTAAACTGTATCAGCAAATAGGATTTGATATTTGATTATTTAATTGTTTTTGTTGTAAAAAAAAAAACATTTTTAATAAAGATTTAAAATAATTAGATTGATTTAAAATACATTTGACACAAAACAATGTCACTATCTATAAATCTGGATGAAAGGACCGTTAAAATTTGAAAAATACGGGGATTTTTTCTATACTATAATATTATAAAGAGGAATGATTTGATTATTTAATTGTTTGTTTGTTAGCATTGAATATGCTCCAAAACTACTGAACCGTTTTGAAAAATTCTTTCACTGTTGGGAGGCTACACTAACTTCGGGTGCTATATTTTATCCCCGTATTCCTAAAGGAAAGGAAACTGCGCTGGTAAAACCGCATGGCGTCTGCTAGTTCAAAAATAAACTAAATTATAAGTACAAGATAAAATTTTCGAGTTATTACAAAATGGCGCCCTTTTCATTTGTCAAATAACATTTTGTGACATATGCAGGGCCGTGCACTACATAAATGCATATCTACACCTGAGGATTCATTCCGAACCTGGATTGGTTAGGAAACTATCCGATTTGCATCTATAGAGCCTAGTTAAAAACCTTGTTCAAATCGCTAATAGGAGGTATATTAAAAATATTGTCAACTATCCAACTAACCTGAGTATTCTCCATTACATGCACTACTCCAGGCTCAAGCAAGATGGGTGGCTTGTTGTTGACATCTACAATGGTTATATTCACTATGACGGCTGCACTCAGTTGTTGGTCACCTATACCGCCGTCGATGCCCACCTAGAATATGCTAGGTGTTATTTGGAGTTGCTATTTTAAGCCAGAGATATATATTTGTAGGAACGAAATTTGTGTTAGGAAGGAGGCTGGAGCGATGAAAGTAAGTTGTCGTGCGTCGTCAAACCTGCGCCCTGAGTAACAAGCTTCGGACACTGCTCAAAGTTATCCTCTGCCATTTGGGGGTTTATTATTGGTTACATTCTTGGTGGGAATTGTGAGACTTGATAGGCTTACTCGTACATTCCATAATTGTTCTTGGCAGACCGTCTTAGACGTATAGTTCTAAATATTCTTGCGGCACCTAGGGATATAGGCCTTGTAGGGATTCCACACATCACGATCCTTAGCTGCTTGCATCCAGCGAATCCGTGCGACTCGCTTGATGTCGTCAGTACACCTGGTAGGGGGTCGACCAACACTGCGCTTTCTAGAGCGGGTTCGACATTTCAGCACCTTGGGACCCCAACAAAGTATGTGCCCTCCTTATTTCTGATTCGATCACGCAGACTTACTCCTAACATAGCTCGTTCCATCGCCCGCTGTGTGACTCTGAGCCCTCTTGTGAGGTCTATAGTTAGCGACCAAGTATCGAAACCATAGGTTATCACTGGCAACACGCACAAAAAAACATTGAGTCACTAAAATAGGTGATGGTGGTCATCACTAAGGTGATGAAGTTATAATAACTCACCACAGTAAGAGTGTACTTCGTTGTCTTCGGATCCGTTCTATCAGGGTCCAGCGACGACCCGTTGGCGACAGAGATGAGACCCGTGCGCGAGTCGATCACGAACTTGTCGCTCGCGCCGCGCTGTATGCGATACACCACGCGATTGTTGGGCGACGATCCGTCGCCGTCGCGAGCTTTCACCTGACCATTTCAAGGAATCCTTTATAAATTTATTCACAATACCGTCAATTTTAAAAATACCTATACAAAAGTCAAACTTGATGTGGAATGTTTATCAACAAACAAATTAAAAATTAAAAAAGAAATTTCATACCATATTTATTTAAAAATATTGTTTTTTTTAAGTATTGATATTTTATATTATTCAAAAGATATTATTAATAACAATAATAATAAAGCCTTTTATTTCCTATAAACCTTAACCTAATTACAAAATATTATATATTTTCTTAATTCTATGTTAGTAATATTAAATAAAGTTAGTTTGTTTCATTTTTATTTGTATTACTAGCAGGTGCCCGCGACTTCGTCCGCGTGAAAATCGATGTACATTTTCGACGCCGTCGCCCCTTCTATTTATATTTTCGTATGTTTTATATATAAAAATTATAAAATCACAGCCCCGGCCGAAGGCCGGTGTACAATAATGTGCGCGTTTTTTGTGCTTGGGTAAAATGCAAAGTCGTAGCCATCGTCGGAGGCCCTATCCAGCCCCCGGCCGACGGCCGGCGTGCAATTAATTGTGTCTGCGTTAAGTGCCCAGCCGTAGCTACGGTCGAAGACCCTATCACAAACTCCCGGACGAAAGAGGGTGCACAACAAAGTACGTACTTTTTTGTGCTTGGGTAAAATGCCCAGCCGTAGCCACGGTCGGAGGCTGCATCACAAACTCCCGGCCGAAGGCCGAGCCACAATACAGTGCGCGGCCGAAGACCGCGCGTCCCGTATTTTGTGCTTGCGCAAAATGCCCAGCCGAAGTCACGGTCGGAGGCTGTATTACAAACTCCCGGTCGAAGGCCGGGTCACAATACAGTGCGCGGCCGAAGACCGCGCGTTCCGTTTTTTGTGCATCGGTAAAATGCCCAGCCGTAGTCACGGTCGAAGGGTCTATCACAAACTCCCGGCCGAAGGCTGGGTTACAATACAGTGCGCGACCGAAGGCTACGCGTTCCGTTTTTCGTGCTTGGGTCTACGCGTTCCGTTTTACGTGCTTGGGTAAAATGCCCAGCCGTAGTCACGGTCGAAGGCTGTATCATTAACTACCGGCCGAAGGCCGGGCCACAATACAGTGCGCGGCCGAAGGCTACGCGTTCCGTTTTTCGTGCTAAGGTAAAATGCCCAGCCGTAGTCACGGTCGAAGGCTGTATCATAAACTCCCGGCCGAAGGCCGGGCTACAATACAGTGCGCGAAGGCTCTACCACAAACTCCCAGCCGAAGGCCGGGCTACAATACGGTGAGCGGCCGAAGGCCGCGCGTTCCGTTTTCTGTGCATCGGAAAAATGCCCAGCCGTAGCCACGATCAGAGGCCATATTACAAATCCCCGGCCGAAGGCAACGCTTTTTTTTTGTTTGGATAAAATACCCAGCCGTAGTCACGGTCGAAGGCTGTATCATAAACTCCCGGCCGAAGACCGGGCCACAATACAGTGCACGGCCGAAGGCTACGCGTTCCGTTTTTCGTGCTTGGGTAAAATGCCCAGCCGTAGTCACGGTCGAAGGCTGTATCATAAACTACAATACGGTGAGCGGCCGAAGGCCGCGCGTTCCGTTTTCTGTGCACCGGAAAAATGCCCAGCCGTAGCCACGATCAGAGGCCATATTACAAACCCCCGGCCGAAGGCCGCGCTTTTTTTGCTTGGGTAAAATACCCAGCCGTAGTCAAGGTCGAAGGCTGTATCATACACTCTCGGCCGAAGGCCACGCGTTCCGTTTTTTGTGTTTGGGTAAAATGCCCAGCCCTAGTTACGGTCGAAGGCTGTATCACAAACTCCCGGCTGAAGGCCGGGCTACAATACGGTGCGCGGCCGAAGGCCACGCGTTCCGTTTTTTGTGCATCGGAAAAATGCCCAGCCGTAGCCACGATCAGAGGCCATATTACAAACCCCCGACCAAAGGCCGCGCTTTTTTTTTGTTTGGGTAAAATACCCAGCCGTAGACACGGTTGAAGGCTGTATCATAAACTCCCGGCCGAAGGCCGGGCTACAATATAGTGCGCGAAGGCTCCTGGCCGAAGGCTGGGCTACAGTACGGTTCTGCGTTCCGTTTTCTGTGCATCGGAAAAATGCCCAGCCGTATCCACGATCAGAGGCCATATTACAAATCCCCGGCCGAAGGCCGCGCGTTCCATTTTTTGTGCTTGGGTAAAATGCCCAGCCGTAGTCACGGTCGAAGGGTTTATCACAAACTCCCGGCCGAAGGCTAAGCGTTCCGTTTTTCGTGCTTGGGTAAAATGCCCAGCCGTAGTCACGGTCGAAGGCTGTATCATAAACTCCCGGCCGAAGGCCGGGCTACAATACAGTGCGCGAAGGCTCTATCACAAACTCCCGGCCGAAGGCCGGGCTACAATACGGTGAGCGGCCGAAGGCCGCGCGTTCCGTTTTCTGTGCATCGGAAAAATGCCCAGCCGTAGCCACGATCAGAGGCCATATTACGAACCCCGGCCGAAAGCCGCACTTTTTTTTTGCTTGGGTAAAATACCCAGCCGTAGTCAAGGTCGAAGGCTGTATCATACACTCCCGGCCGAAGGCCACGCGTTCCATTTTTTGTGTTTGGGTAAAATGCCCAGCCGTAGTTACGGTCGAAGGCTGTATCACAAACTCCCGGCCGAAGGCCGGGCTACAATATGGTGCGCGGCCGAAGGCCACGCGTTCCGTTTTTTGTGCAACGGAAAAATGCCCAGCCGTAGCCACGATCAGAGGCCATATTACAACCCCCCGACCGAAGGCCGCGCTTTTTTTTGTTTGGGTAAAATACCCAGCCGTAGTCACGGTCAAAGACCCTATCACAAACTCCCGGCCAAATGCCGGTCTATAATAAAGTTTACGTACAAACTTTCAACCCCTATTTCACCCCCTTCTGATTTTATTTTCGCTATAAAAAGTATTCTATAACCTGCCCCGTATTATGTTCTCAAACCGTGCTAAGTTTCATTTGAATTCATTCAGTAGTTTCAGTGTGATGCCCGGTCAACAAAAAATAGGGACAGACAGACAAATAATCGAAAAAAAATGTTTTTGAATTCAGTATCGATTGTATAATGCCCTAAGATAATTTTTTTTTTTTAAATTAATTAAAAAGTTCTGTAATTTGACCTGTTACAGTTTTATTATAAGTATACAGATAAGTATTTAATAGCTATTGCGCCAAATTCGTGCTCTTTTTATAGTAATAAATCTTGCATAACATTATACGATAAAAAAGTAGACAATGTGACTATTTAAACACAAAAAGGATTATTCAGTTTGAACCTGAACTTTTAAGTAGTTCCTGAGATTAGTTTCGCGCGTTCAACCAAATAAACAAACAAATTGGTCAGTTGAGTATAGAATATGTGCCTCAATATCGATATTACACAGTTTTAGTGGAAATCTCGTTTCTCCAAATAACGCCTGCGAATCAATTTGAGCAATCCGGTTATTTCAAGATAACTTTTTTCTATCTGTCCGATTTTAATGAAACAAAGCCTATATGTTGCCCTGAACTTTGCTTAATCTATTTGTGAAATCCGCGTCAAAATCCGTTCAGCAGAACCAGAGAATAGCACGAACATACAGACAGAAGGACAGACAGACAGACAGATAGACACACAGACAGGCAAAAAAATAAAAAAATATATTTTTGTATTCTATTGCTCATTTCTAATCGCCCTAACTTGATTTTAGTTAAATTTGGTCAAACTGCAGACACTCGATTTCTACTCTTTTATTATAGTATAGATAGATAGATAGATAGATAGATATATGCTGTCGCGACATTTTTTGTAGAAAATGATGTGTGCTGCGAGAGAATGAAGCTGCTGTATTTGCAACCCCTTGGCCTTTTGAATAGCAATGACAATGCTTGAGGGAATTAGCAGACTGTTGGGAAGGCGCCATATACACCTTGGGTTACATTATTGGAGTTTTAGGAAGGATCCCTATTTTTTTTAAAATAAAATATAGCCTATAGCCTTCCTCGATAAATGGGCTATCTATCACTGAAAGTATTTTTCAAATCGGACCAGTAGATCCTGAGATTAGCGCGTTCAATCAAACAAACAAACAAACAAACAAACTCTTCCGCTTTATAATATTAGTATAGATAGGAATCCCTTTGTAGGGTATAGGCCTCCTCCAATTTCTTCCATTTTTCTCTTTCATCATCATCCAGCTTTTCCCGGCTATCGCAATTATATCGTCCGCCCACCGCTTGTGTGGTCTGCCCACGTTTCTTTTTCCTTGTGGCCCAATCCATTTTGTGGTCTTAATAGTCCAACGTTGGTCTGAGCACCTCGCTACATGGCCGGCCCAGCTCCATTTTAGTTTCAGAGCTTGATGTGAAGCATCTGTCAGTTTTGTCTTTTTTCTTATAAAATCTTTCTTATAATATCAAAAGATATTAACTATATGTAATTGTTCTAAGCTTAATCATATTTATGGACATTAATTTAGCAACAAGTAAATTAAAACCATTATTAGGTGTGAGATGACTAGCGATTTTTTAATTTGTTTGTTGATAAACATTCCACATCGAGTTTGGCTTTAAGAAGGGCATTTCAATCACAAAGAGAAAAGTTTTTTTAATACCTCAAGTACACTAGTCCCGCCGGGCATGTCCTCGGGAATGGACCGCTTGTAGATCATTTGCGTGAACAGCGGAGCGTGGTCGTTCACGTCCTGCACGTATATCGTCACGGGCACGGTCGACGAGAGCGACGGCGTGCCAAAGTCTCGAGCTCTGACCTACAAGAAGAGCAATTTTAAAAGAATTGTTTTAGGGAATATTATAAAGCTGAAGAGTTTGTTTGTTTGATTGAACTAATCTCAGGAACTATTGGTCCAATTTGAAAAATTCTTTCATTGTTAGATAGCCCATCTATCGAGGAAGGTTATAGACTATATATTATCCCCGTTTTCCTACGGGAACGGGAACCACGTGGGTAAGACTGCGCAGCGTCAGCTAGTTTTGTTAGTATTAGAAAACAAAGTCCACAGCCACGTCTGTCTGTCGTATTCGTGAGAAACTCTAAATGTTTACGTATACAGTTTGCCCAGGTTATGTGTAAATTAGTTGATATATGAAGATAATAGTTAGAAGTTTTGGAAAAAGTGAAGTCCTGAGTTTTTATCGAAATCACTTTCACAATCACAAAACAATGCATTTTTTGCTTTTAAAGAAGGGTTCTTCTGCTAGTTTTGTTGATTAATATTTAATTGGACAAAAAGACGACCCGCTTACTGTTAAATAGAAAATCATAATCTACTATAACAGAAAATTTTGGCAACATAAACACAAATGTTAAGTTTTCTACACCAGCAATCAGGAGTAGCGTCTTAAAGAGACTACAGATTTTGGCCTAAGATCGATTAGTATACTTTAAAGGATTTTTTTAAATCTTGTACTAGTTGTCATATCTATTTGGTTTTCATTTTGTAAAATATCAATGAATTACAATTTACAATACAATGGACTTGTAAAATAGAATTGTATTTACATACATTTTGCTGGTACTCACAGTTAAATGTACAGGTCGAATGTTGCTGTTATCTCCAGGTATTTGTTCGAAGTCTAGACCACCGACCGGTGTAATGATGCCCAAGTTAGGATCTATTGAGAAGTTGTGTTTATAATCGCCTCCCACTATTGAATATTCTATGTGACTATTTTTTGTACCTGAAATATATATTATATATTAACTTTATTTAAAAAAATATATAATCAAGGCTATATTGAGGTAAGAAAGTAAACTTTACTGCCATAGCTGATTCGTCACATTCCTCACTGAGCCTCTATCAAATGGTGAAATTGTTATATGGATTTATGGTATGTGACTTCTCTTTATTGCTTTGTCCTATGAAAGCAAAGGCAAGATACTGTAGCTTATCCATAGTAATATTTAGTTTGTAGCGTATCCATAAGTTGATAACGCAATTGTAAGTCGAATCTATTCACACATTTCTTTTGCCTCTTACCTTGTACTAAAGCATACGACAAAACATATTACCGTAAAAAACAAAAGATTAGTTAGCAGTCAGTTTCATCCTAAGTTGTGCCTAACAAAATGAGTCTCAAAATTAATAAAAAATGGCAGATATCCTTAATTTATGAAAATAAAATGTATATTTTAATAATAAGATACAAGTTTTAGTTGATAGACAGATTAAATACAATTAGTCTTACCATTTAAATCAATATCTCGCGCCTCTAAAATGAGTGGATTTTCAAATTCTTTTTCATTCTCTAATAGCCTCGCTTCGTATTTGTTAGCGAGAAACATAGGTGCATTGTCGTTCACATCGTCGATGTTTATTATTAATTGAACGGTGTTTCTATTGCCTTTGCCCTGCAAATGAAAATATATCCAATATATTTTGGGGAAAAAGATCAACCCTACACCCATTGGTCACAAGTCCGGGAGTTTTTCTCTCTGCCACACAATGAACCCGGAACCCGCACGGGGAATCTATGGAATGCTAAGAAATTTGTCTCATGTTAAAAATGCATATATCGACCTTTTGCGTAATCAATGTCTGTTTGTCTTTAATCTTAATATATGTATAATATATATATATGCAAAAGGTCATTCACCATGAGTCCACAAAATCCCGAAAACCGCTTGACGTATAAAGATGAAATTTGGCAGAGATAGCTTATAGTTAGTATGTATCCGCGATAGGGCCGGATTAAGGAGGTCAAAGGGCGGACGAAGTCGTGGTCGTCCACTGGTAAATGTATGTGACTATAAAATACACTGCTTAAGTAAGTCTGCCAACTCCTCTCTCTCACACTCAGAACCCCGCGGGAGAAGACTCAATTTACAGGGTGTAGTCTTGAATATTTTGTGCATTTTCAACAGTATTTACATATTAATATTGTTTTAGGGTTAATTTACACGAGCAGCAACAGCAACATGCTGCTTGTGTAAATGAACCCTTAGAGTTAGGTATATACTCGTAAAACGTTTACCTGATCGTCTCTCGCCTCAACAGTTAGGTAATGCCTCGACACCAGTTCCCTATCAAAACTGTCAACTCCCGCTTCCTTCACAGTTATTACGCCCGATATCGGGTTGAGAAATAACCTGCAATACATAATCAATAATTTTAAAATAAAATTGTAATAAATACAAGAATACCATAAAAATAAGGTGATGATATTGGTATACTGAATGAAAGAATAATAAACTTCATGATGTCATATCTTTATACCCTGTAATATTCAGACGAGGAATTAATTAGGTCGTTCATCCATACTTACAAATGAGCAATGCTGCCTCCTAAGCTAGTGTAACGAATGCCCCTAGTGCCGTAATTATCTGAATCCTGATCAAAGGCCTGCACCCAAGCAACTGTAGTGCCGACAACACAATTCTCTGGTATCGACACAGTGTATAGCGACTCGGTAAACTCTGGGAAGTTGTCGTTTTCATCCTTTATGTGTACCATTATTGGGACAACACTGTAAAAAATGTTACAAATAACAAGATTACTTGATTAAACTGTTCAGGCTATAACATTCAGCATTGAAGTTTTGGAAGGGTTAGAATATGACTTGTTCTGTCAGCATGACTGTTAATACTTTCATACAAGTTTTCTTCTAAGCAAGGGTTAATGATATTTTTATTATAAAGGTGTTTGGTTGCATGTTTAGTTTCTGTATTCTTTAAACTTCTGTATTTCAAATGAGCATTTGCAACATTTCAAGAAACATAAAGTTTTCTTGGTGAGAGCAGACAAATACCAAGATTGCATATTTTCATGTTTACTGAGTACCTATGAAATAAAAGAAATAATCCTAGTGAAATATGCAGAACATCTTATTACCTCATTTTGGGGTCTTTGGATACAATTTCTTTGGCAACTATACTAAAATTCATAACAGTAACTTTCTCATAATCCAAATACATGGGATTGTTCACTCTTATTAAAAAGGATGCTTCATTGATACCCTTGAATGGTGTGACATCAAATACACCATTGTCACCCACTAAATAGAGTTCAAATGTTCCATTTTTGCCCTGTAACAAGGAAATGTCTTGAAGTACGTAAATGTTTTTACATTAATTTAAAAATTTGATTAATAAACTTAAAACAATTACATATAGTTAATAAAATTTGCATAACATTTTACATAGGAAGTTTAAAATACAAATACCTTCATTTCTACTAAAAATTCTTCTATTGAATTCTGCATATTGAATATGGCTTTATTATAGATACTGAACTTTTCTCTAAGGAAAAGCTTACCTGGTCATAATCAAACACCTCAGGCACACCATCTTGTAAAAATGTTATAGGTGTGTTTTGTTGGGCATTCTCAATAATCTCACCAACATATTTTAGGCTCCTGAATCTTGGCTTCTCATCATTTACATCTGTCACTATGACTGTCACTTCAGTAGTAGCACTGGGTAAAGGGGACACCATATGAGATTCCTCAGTAGCCTGTAAATAAATTTGTAAACAGATTTAGACCATCATCTAATCTAATCCTTAGTTTTCCATCCAACCATTTTGAAATATCTCATTAAAAATGTGATGTATAACTAAATACTGTTTACTATGTGATCATATCAGTGTTGTCATGTGTAATGTTAAGTAAACTTTATATATTTAAGTTTACTTCACCTTTTAACCTTTAGCTAGTCGAAAAGAAAATTAAAAAACATAATGTCATTTTACTATTTCTTTTTAATTCAGAAAAAGTTGACTTTATTATTGTTTTGTAATACTGGATAAAATATTTGAATAAATATCAGTTAAGTTGAACTTATATTATAACTGATGTTTTTTAGACTGTGATCAAATAATTGTGACACAGAATTTTACCCTAAAATGAATGAAAAGTCCACTTGTTTCTCAAGAGCCTATTATTATTGGTACAATTCGTTATCATCATTATCAACCCATATTCGGCTCACTGCTGAACTCGAGTCTCCTTTCAGAATGAGAGGGGTTAGGCCACCACGCTGGCCCAATGCGGATTGGCAGGGCAATCAGAGGAAGAGGTCATATCCACTGGATTATCATGGCTCAATTAAATTCCATTGCTCATTGGTACAATTAAATTTTTTATATTGACAGTAGCTTATTGTCAAAGCAAATATTAGTAAATAATATAATTACCAAAATCTCCAAAATATAAGCTCCATTGCTATTGTTAGGGTCCTCTCTGTCCAGGGGGCTGACGGTGTAGACTGTGCCAGAGCTGCTGTCAATGTCAAAGTGCTCCTCACCACCAGATATGATGCTGTAGGATATGCGGTTGTTGATACCCCTGTCACCATCAATGGCCCGCACTGTAACAAGATTATACAAGTTTCAATAAATAAGACATTTTGTGAATTAAAAAAACTTTGATAGTAACTAGCAGTTGCCCCTGTTTCACTCGTGTAATTCCTGTTTCTGTGGGAATACAGAGATAACTATGTAGCCTTCTAGTAGTGTTGTCATTTTAAAAAACAGTAAAAGAAGAGGTTGAACTCAGATCAATCAGCTATAAAAATTGCATTAACACTTGCTACTGCCTTCAGTCATTGATGCAAAAAATTTTATATGACTATTCTGGCACAATTTTTTAATTGAGAACAATTGCTTCATGTTAGCAATAAACATTTCAAAATTGGCTTAATGATAGGTGGCTACTAAAGTTAGATGATGTATAGAAACCAGGCAGGAGTATAGATTATATAACTTCCTTTTAAGGTAGCTTATACCTCTAAGATCTTAGACTGCATCAAGACTCTTATTTTGATGATTGGGACCTCTGTGTCTGTGTATTCATATTTGAATAGAAAATCTATTAACCCAGCCAAAATAGTAATGACAATTTCAGCCACAACAGTCAATATTGATCTTATCTCTTATCTTATGCATAGAAAGACACATTGTTGACCAATAGTGACAGAGTTGAAATATCCTGTCTACTACTATTGGTTGATATTTCATGTTGTGGTGCAGATCGTAGGCCTATGGGAGTAGTAATAGGTTAATGTGAACATGTTTTTTGAGGCATTGGTGTATCAACACAGCCAGCTATGCCAGCAGCAATATATTATTTATTGTTGATTTACTCCAGGATATGATTACTTAGAAGCTATACTTATAGTCGAATAGTGAACAGTAGTTACCTTGCAAAACAGATGTACCAACGGGGGCATCTTCACTGATCCTCGTAACAGGGCTGGCGACGACGAACTCAGGCGGCTGATCCTCAACATCCTGCACTTTCACCAGCACGGCAGCAGTGCCCGTGTTCACGCGCCCCTGGTTCGCCCTGTCCACCGCCAGCACCCGTAACTGATACAGCGACTTGCGTTCATAGTCCAAGCGACTTGTTAGACGTATCACTCCTTTACCGTTCACAGTTTGTATCGCGAAGTTGTCTATATCGCCGTCGAGTTCTTGCAAATTGTACAGCACCTTTATATATTAATTACAAACAAAATTTAATATTCTACTTAACTTACTCCACAATAATTCATCTGTTTGACATTGACAGTTGACAAATGACAAACAAACGACGTTGATGGGACAGCTATGTTTCATTTTACGAAGTTTTGGAAATATTGTGTTGGAGGAAAATCGTTAGAAATCATAAAACCATGATAATTTAAAGTGTTTTTCAGATAGCATGGGTACGGTGACAGTTCGTTTCAGTTTTGAAAGTTTGCCACGATTCTCGATAAAATTAGGTACGCATTGGGAACGTCATATGGCAACTGTCACTGTACTTATCCTATCTGAAAAACACTATTTTACAATTATTTCATAAAAAGATTTGATGATAATAATAGGGATGATGACAGTTTTTTAAATTGTATATAAATTAAGAGTATGCTAATAGTAAAGCAATTTTGTAAAAGTAACAAGGTATCTGCGATCATAACTTTCGGAGCTACAGGGATTTAAAGGGTCAGATTTGCGGCGTTGCCGCGGATCCCTGAAAAACGCCCCATACAAAATGGTACGATCTTATGACGTCGTAGGCAATTAATGATCGTTAGATTTGTATGGGCGTTTAAACAAAATTACTAATATCTTTGTTATTTCTGCGTTTATGATTCATATATTAAAAAATGTTACTTTTAATGTAAGGAAGCTAAAACTGTATGAATTTTCATCTAATTACGATAAAATATTTTTAGTAGATTTTGAAATTTTATAATCTTATTTATTTTGCAAATATCCAGTCAATCTTTGCTTTTTATGTATAAATTAGTTAACATTGACCTTATTTACCCGAATGTATCATAAAAATCAATATATTCAAACCTAGTCATCATCCCCATTATTATTTGAAGCTCCGGTCAGAATAGCTAGAATCCTGAGCCGTAAAATATAAATCTGTTTTGCGCGCGTCTGTTATGTTTGAATTTTTAGCTTTTGGTTCTAGATTTCAACCTTGAAGGAAATCAAAAATGATGTATATAAAAACACCTAATAAATGAAAAATTAACATTTTAAATACACTCCTTATTCATAATAAACATATATACTTACTTGTCCATAAGCCCCTTCATCAAGATCGGTTGCTTCGACCGTGAACAAAACGCCAGGTGGCGCGTCTTCCTTGACCGTAATCGCTGAGGGGTAGGGTTTAAAAACGGGTTCGTTGTCATTTACATCCTCTACTAGCAGCAAAAAGCTTTGCGTGATGAAGTTCCCCTCCCCTAAATGTCCGTCTGTGAGCGTTAAAACGAACGAATACTCATCGCGCACCTGAAAACATAAATTTCATGACAGTGATTATTATGATTTAATTAGGTATTTAACATAACTCGGTCTGGATTTATAACTCGAGGATATCATAAATCTAATGTCGCATCCAAACACTGCCAGAGTGGCGTGGGAAGTAGCGAGGAAAGTAAGTATAGGGAAGTTGTGTGATCACGTTACTCGTTCTGCCTCATATTATGCCGCGAATTTTCGTGGAAATATTTTCATCAGTATTCGTATATTTCTGTGAGTAAAGCAGTGTGACCAGCTTGGCCTATCCATTAATTTGGTCTTTATTAACAACCTATTAGGTAATATCAACTGAGATCCTCTTATGCATACAGTAAGCCACAACTCTGTTTCAGTAAAGTGGTAGGTAATATTTGGTTGGTGGGCACCCTACCGGCAAAGACTTACCGCCAAGCGATTTAGCGTTTCGGTACGATGTCGTGTAGAAACCGAAAGGGGTGTGGATTTTCATCCTGCTCCTAACACATACTCCGCTTCCAGAACATAAATTGCATTATCACTTACCATCAGGTGAGATTGTAGTCAAGGGTTAACTTGTAAAGAATTAAAAATAAATTCATTTTAGGGCACCATATATTTATTTTTGAATTGGGTAGGAAAGCTTACATTAAAGTTATTAAAGATTGTTTCTTGTGTCCAATTAGTATTGAAGCACGCCAGTTTGCAATTTATGGGTCATTGTCCAATGGAAGAAACACTGCTTCCGTTACTGAATATCTAATATAAAACTAAAGTATTTATGCGATTAGAATAAAATATACTAAATAACTCAGACTTACCTCTCTATCTAATTCCTTAACTAAATAAATATTAGCTTCGTTGGAAGAAATGGCTTCAATTCTTAATATATCACTACCGACTTGCTCTCGGATACCAAATCGCAATGCGTCTCCATCGGGGTCAATACCCCTTAACCGGTATATTAAACTACCTGAAATTAAAAAAAAATGTAAGTAATTATCATTAGGTAGAACGTGATTATCACCAACTTTAGTTCTGTGGTGATTATGTTTTAATGTTTACGCATAGAGTCATTACGAATTAGCGAGTCCAGTTTGAAACGAAGCATATCGCTACGTTGACGGTTGAACTCATATGCCTGGGCCTGTAGCCATGCGGCACATCGAGTCTCTTTCTACAATCACTAACGCTTCGAAAACTAAAAAAAAATTATGAAAATGACGGATCCGATCGATAGCTTGATCACGTGACCTGTCAATAACAAATGTCATTTTCTTATTATTTTTAATTTTCGAAGCGTTTGCGAATATAGAAAGAGAATCGACGTGCCACTTGGCTAAAGGTGCTGGTGAGGTATGCATGACTGAATACAGTGTACTGTACTTACTACGTCATCCTCTTTTGTTCAGCGATGCGTGCTGCATACGTTTGCTTAATATGAGATGGGACAAAGGATGAAAGAGGATAAGCGTGCTATCAGTAAGAAAATAAGATCAGGTCATATAAACATTATGGTCTTACAGATTCAGTAGATGATACTGTACAAGCGGGGTTACCGTAGATAGAGTATTTCAGTGGATTTGTTTAAAATTTCAGAAATAAAAAACGTTTCACTAATTATTATTTGACTACCTGAGTTCTGGCCGTTACAGCCTCTTGGGCCATTATTTTTATTAATAGCTAGCTGACGCCGCGCGGTTCCCGTTCCCGTAGGAATATGGGGATAATATATAGCTTACTTATAGCCTTCCTCGATAAATGGGCTATCTCACACTGAAATAACTTCTCAAATCGAACCAGTAGTTCCTGAGATTAGCGCGCTCAATCAAACAAACAAACTTCAGCTTTATAACATTAGTGTAGATTAGTTTTATGTACCACACTTTTGTATTTATTATTTTTAATTTGACAATTTAATTAACATGAACCTACCTACTTGATTTATTGAATTAGTAACACGATAAGGGTGATTCTAAAATTATTACGATAACTAATAAAGCTTCGTTCCGGCTTCAGGTAGTTGTACGGTTTCCCCTGTTGCCGTGTTAGTTGTCTTGGCAACACCGTTTCCCCCTAAAGCAATTTCCGGGTGTCTATCCTGTCGTGGTTTCCACTCAACGAACTGGAAAGTGGTACGGTTTTAAGTACGAGTAAATGTTTGTTTTGGATGTTTTTTGTGACGATGCAAGCTTTATTCTTATGTCTGAATATAGGTAAAACTGTACCTACTATTTTATTAATATGTAACTGGTACTCCTCATCTTCGTGTTAATTAATTATTATAGTTTGGGATTTTTTTTTTATTCTTTACAAGTCAGCCCTTGATTACAATCTCACCTGATGGTAAATGATGATGCAATCTAAGATGGAACCGAACTAACTTGTTAGGAGGAGGATGAAAATCTACACCCCTTTAGGTTTCTACACGACATCGTACCGGAATGCTAAATCGATTGCCGGTACGTCTTTGTCCGTAGAGTGGTAACTAGCCACGGCTGAAGCCTCCCACCAGCCAAATATAATTATTATAGCAGGAGTCTTCTATCGCTTTCTTGTTAGTATAAATAATGTGAATATTGAGTTTTACCTAGGTAATAGGTATCTTTTATATCTATACTAATACTAGCGGACGCCCGCGACTTCGTCCGCGTGAAACTCGAGGTAAACTTTTAACTACCCCTACCCAACTCTACCCCTACCCTACCCTACCCTACTCCTACCCTACCCCTACCCTACCCCTACCCTACAACTACCCTACCCCTACCCTACCCTACCCCTACCTTTTCCTGAATTTTCATTGCTATTAAACCTCACGGAGCCCGAGACCTTTCCAACGAATGCAAAACCGTGGAAATCGGTTAGTGCGTTCTGGAGTTATAGCGTCAGGAAGGAAAACCCGACTTATTTTTATATAGTAGAAGACTAGCGGATGCCCTCGACTTCGTTCGCGTGAAACTCGATGTAAACTTTCAAATACCTCTACCCTACCCTACCCCCACCCTACCCCCACCCTACCCCCACCCTACCCTACCCTACCCTACCCCTACCCTACCCCTACCCTACCCCTACCCTACCCCTACCCTACCCCTACCCTACCCCTACCCTACCCCTACCCTACCCCTACCCTACCCCTACCCTACCCCTACCCTACCCCTACCCTACCCCTACCCTACCCCTACCCTACGCCTACCCTACCTCTACCCTACACCTACCCTACCCCTACCCTACCCCTACCCTACCCCTACCCTACCCCTACCCTACCCCTACCCTACCTCTACCTTACGTTGAAATTTTTCCTGAATTTTCTTTGCTATAAACCTCACGGAGCCTGAGACCTTTCCAACGAATGCAAAATCGTGGATATCGGTTCGTGCGTTCTGGAGTTATAGCGTCAGGAAGGAAAACCCGACTTATTTTTATACATATAGTAGATTATAAAGCTGAAGAGTTTGTTTGTTTTATTGAACGCGCTAATGTCAGGAACTACTGGTCCGATTTGAAAAATTCTTTCAGTGTTACATAGCCCATTTATCGACGAAGGCTATAGGCTATATATTATTCTCATATTCCTGCGGGAACACGAACCACGCGGGTGAAACTGCGCGGTGTCAGCTAGTGAAATAACCTACTGGTGAATTAAGTAAAGGAAGCCTTTAACGGAAGTTGCATAACTCAGACTTTACATATACTAACCATTTTTACCTAAGTCTAACCAAATTAGGTAATGCAGGTTCGTAGAAAGATTGCATCGTTCTCGTGCACTCGTGTACAACTTACGTATTAGAGAGCGCAGGTTATTGATTTTTTAACTTATCATTAATTTAATTAAATTACTAGATACTTAATTAAGTAGCGTTAAACGATAGGATTAGGACTTAATTTAAATTTTCAGCGGGTTGCTGGGAGCTGCTGGATGATAGCGGCTCGAGACCATTTTGTTTGGAAGTCCATGCCTATATTCTATGGCCTATGTGGCGTGATCGAATCAGAAATGAGGAGATCCGCAGGAGAACCAAAGTCACCGACATAGCTCAACCAGTTGCGAAGCTGAAGTGGCAATGGGCGGGGCACATAGTTCGAAGAGCCGATGGACGTTGGGGTCCCAAAGTGCTGGAATGGCGAACCCGCACTAGTAAGCGCAGTGTTGGCCGACCATCCACCAGGTGGACTGACGACTTCAAGCGAGTCGCAGGGATTCGCTGGATGCAGGTGGCTCAGTATCGTGATGTTTGGAAGTCTCTACAAAAGGCCTATGTCCTGCAGTGGACGTCCATCGGCTGATATGATGATGATGATGATGATGGCCTATTTTCAGCAGTGGACTTCCATCGGTTGTTAATGATAATGATATTGAAACGATAGTTATCTCTGCTCTCGACTGGAGAGAGACCTATTCTATTTCGATGTAATTAGACAGGTAGTAGACCTATCGATTTTCTCTACAAGTTGCAGACAACAACTAATAAATACCTAGAGAATACAACTGCAATTAATAATAAGTACCTACCTGGAGAATAATGAGTAGGAGGTAGATACTAAGTAACCATTAGCAATTTTCTCTATACAAGTCAGTGGAGAGTAAGTACAGGACATTAAGTATCGTCAACGTAAGTATCAACCCATATTCGGCTCACTGCTGAGCTCGAGTCTCCTCTCAGAATGAGAGGGGTTAGGCCAATAGTCCACCACGCTGGCCCAATGCGGATTGGCAGACTTCACACACGCAGAGAATTAAGATAATTCTTTGCTATGCAGGTTTCCTCACGATGTTTTCCTTCACCGATTGAGACACGTGATATTTAATTTCCTAAAATGCACACAACTGAAAAGTTGGAGGTGTATACCCCGGACCAGATTCGAACCCACACCTTCCGGAATCGGAAGAAGAGGACATTAAGAATAAATATAATTAAATAATTACCTTATAATATTTGAACTTACCTACAGGCGTTTCAGAGCCTTCCTTTAACCTTATGACAATTTCTGAACGTCCATCGATAAGGAAACGCGGTGGTCTGTTAGCTGCCACAACTTGAAGAACAACCAGCAACCACAGCACGGCATGGATGCATCGGTGAACATCTGGTTTTAACCGGACTCGTGGTAAAGATTTCGCAGTATCGCCGATATATCGCAACCGTTTCATCGTTCACCTGCCGCATCGGATCTTGCCTCTTATTGTCGTAAAGAACATTTTCTTACTATTTTCCTTCGCACGGTTTCGCCGTGAGAATATTTGGCGCGCGTGGCGTACGGCGAAAGTGAAACACTATTTAATTTCTTCTAAGTGCCGTTGACTCGTACCTGTAATGGATAGGTGACAAACTTTTAATTATTTCGCAAACTTAGAAAGGCGAGAGTGAATTTAACGCTGAAATGGATAGTTGTGTGTTTTACTATTACATTATATGTTAGCGTGTGACTGCGATTTATCACGATAGCATCTCTTACAGTCATTCATAGACGTTGCTGGGGACCATTCACCCGCTGAGTGTCCAATTCTCTTACTTACGTTATTTTTGTTTAAATTCGACTCTCAGTGAAACCGCGTTGCGTCTGCTATATTTGCTGCTGTTTTATATAATTTATGCTAATAAGGATCAGCATCGCTACCAAGTTATAAGCAAAACTAAATATTTTCTACAGTCTTAAATTACATACATATAAGATAAGGTGCGGTAGGTAGATAGTTTCTACTCTTATTGTTGTAAAGTGTATAATGTGGGTTATCGTTGTGGGTAACCAGTGCGTGTCAAAGGCTGTTCTGCTAACTGGCTGTGTCTTACCTATCTATTATCTTGTAACGTTTGTACATGTCTTACTTCACTCGTATGGTGGTCGATGGTGCTTCTTAGAAGTACCAACCTTTAGAAGTAACCTACCTTCAGAAGTAACCTACCTTCAGAAGTAACCTACCTTTAGAAGTAACATCGGTACTTAACTATGTTGCTATTCATTAGGTGAAGTGAATATCTTAGCTCTAGAGAATAAAGGTCACAGAATCCATTTAAAGCATCTATTTATTTCCATTATAATGAAAGTAAGACCTTGACTGCGATCTCACCTGGGTCTGTAGCCATGTGGCACGTCGATTCTCTTTCTACAGTAGATAACGCTTGGAAAATTTAAAAAATGTATGGGAATGCCATTTGTTGTTGACAGGTCACGTGATCAAATTATCGATTGGATCTGTAATTCCCATACATTTTTTTTATTTTTGAAGCGTTAGCCATTAGCGATATAGAAAGACGAGCCACATGGCTCTGGCACAGGGTTGAGGGTCTAGGACCTGATATTAAGTGACGCTGCAGTTTAAGATAATAGCGGGCTTACTTCTTTATCGGACGGTTTGTTTTGGTTTGTGTTTGGAGTACCTAGCCAAAGCCTACCACCGGACCAGACAAACTGGCCTATTCACTACTCGAGCTGGGAATAAAACCCAACACCTCTCTGTTGAGAATCGTAGCATTACTAACTTTGATCAGCGACTTTGCATGCTTTGAACTCGGTTAATTAATCACCAATGTATTTAAAAATTAAGAACCTTAGGAAGAGAGAGAATTCTTAAGAGGGTGGGATAAAGGAATTGCATCGCGGTTCCGTGCCAACTTTGGAACCCAGGAGGTCGTTTTAGTCCGTCTAGTCAGACATGTTTAGTTTTGACAGGAAGGGGTCCGAGGGCATATTTATTTCCATGACGAAAATAAGGGTAGGAAGTAACTAACACAGGCCCGGCTTGCTTTAAAATAAACTAAAAGTAGTTAAATGTCAAAGCAGAAAAGTTTTTCAAATAAAGGTAATAAATAATTTACGAACCTGCTACCTAATTCCAACAATTCGTTTCAGATTACATTTTTACTGTGCACTTTACACATTTTCTGTACGGGCGTCAATTATGAAGTTGAGAAATATCTCAGCAGCGATAAAATTTGTGAAATAGGTATCATCTACCTTGAGAATGAGTTTACCGTTTTACAGTTATTTGGAACTAATTTCACGAAAACGACTAATTTCTGTACTTGATCTTCATTGCACAAGACGATTTCTTTTACTATCTATTTGCGAACAGTACGATGGCTTGGTACCAATAACCATTGGATGGATATTTTGTAACAGTTTGCACTGTCAGAATAAAAGTAGTCAATTTTTCTTTCTATAAATTTAAGAATTTTGATACCAAACGGCACTTCGTTACAAACTTTTACTCGGTGGTTATGAGTAATTCGAACTTAATAAAAGTACCTATCTAGTGACTAAAACTCAGAATGAAACATACCTAGGAAGATATGTCTCGTAATTGTCTATACCTACTAATATTATAAATGCGAAAGTAAGTCTGCCTGTCTATCACGGCCATACCGCTTAATCGATTTGGATGAAATCTGGTATAGAGATAAATTGGACTTTGGTACCTATGTTTGGTACATATGTTTTCTGTACTTTGGAGCAAAAAAGGATACATTTTATCTCGGAAAAGTCCAAGGTTTCCGCGGGATTTAGATAAATACAATTGCACGCAAACGAAGTCGCGAGCGTCTACTAGTCAACTCATATTCGTTCGGCTCAATGCTGAGCTCGAGTCTCCTCTCAGAACGACAGGGGTAAGGCCAAATACCACCACGCTGGCCCAATGCGAATTGTCAGACCTCGCACCCACGATGTTTTTCCTTCAACGTTTGAGACACGTGATATTTAATTTCTTAAAATGCCCACAACTGAAAAGTTGGAGGTGCATGCCCCGGACCTACACCCTCCGTAATCGGAGATGTGACTATTGCAGGTTAATAATCCATTACGTCAAAATCTGAATACATTTGACGTGTGAACGCAGCTTCTGTCAACGACTCCTCAATACGTTACACACATCCGGCGCAGCGGGGCTTTATTTAATTATTTTTTACGTAATCCCAAACAATTGTTTCAAAAGCTGACCCGTGTGAACTGCGCTTTACAAAATTTTACTTGTTCATCGCAAATTGACGTAATTGTAGTGCTGGTGTCATTGTGATCGCGAGAGTATCCAACTAGTTGCTATTTTATAACAAGTTAACAGTCTTATTAGCAAATCTGGGAATTAGAAGTTATGCAACGTCAGCTGTTTATGAGAAAGATTCACTTGTTGTGATTCACAAAGGATTTCACATAGTTTCTTTTTAAGTAGGTATATGAGATTGTTAAGTGATGTTGTCAGCGACAGGTGCATTGAGGAATTGATCTATGCGAACTCAAACACTTCGGTATTTTACAAAATATATTTAGGAGTGTGCACAGGAGCTATTTGGGCTCGTACCACCGTCGCCATTTTACCATCGTGTTTTTCCGGCATAAACAGTACCCTATGTTTTAATCCATGCTATAATATATCTCAATACAAAATTTCAGCTACTTCGGTTAAATAGTCGAGGCGTGAAAGAGTAACAAACATTTATATCATCAAAATCATCAGTTTTCGCATATCTCGGGAAACCAGGGATTTTTCGGGATAAAAAGTAACCTATGTTAACGTGTTAATTCAGAGTAAAATCTATTTCCATTCCAAATTTCAGCCAAATCGCTTCAGTAGGTAGTAACGGCGTTAAAGTGTAACATACATCCAAACAAACATCCATACAAACTTTCGCGTTTATAATATTTTAGGATAAATAAGCTTAATACTTGGAGGGTTGAGGGTCTAAAACGTGCTATCTTCCAAAGACACCACAATTCAAACTCCCTTATTGGATACTGTACTTAGGTAGATACCTATGATTTTATCAGCTTATCAACATATGCTATTCATATAGTTTATCAGCCTATGCTATTCATAGGCTGATAAACTCTCAGCCTTCATTAAAAGAGGTATATCTGGATTAAGCAGGCTATTAGTCCATAGTATACGTTTTTATCGATTGCAAGACTGCGTTTCACACCGTGAACATTCGATTGTAATCTTTATTGAATGAGGAAACTATAATTTATGCATAAAATATAACCTAGAGTCTCAAGTTTGTTAAATATAAGAAACTTGATTCCTTATATTGCCTTTGGTATTTCTTGTCTATAAGATGCGTCGCTGGAACCGAATTGCCCCAATTTATGTACCTACCTATACCTACTTAGATATGATGAACATGTCTGTAATGAATCTTTGTGACAGCAGTAGTCAGGAGACAGTAACAAGAAATAAGTAGACTTTGATAAATAAAAAGTACATTAAATCTGAGCGGTTGTATAAGTTAAGGGTCAGTGAAAATAATGTAATTATAATAAACTAGCGGACCTGACCGAAGAATGTCCTGCTTGGAACGTTGACTTGATGGTATGTTGGTATGCAATGGAAGTTCCTCAGACATTGTCAAAAAAGGGACAAAGACAAATCCAACAAATCTAAGATCATTATTAGGTCCAGGTTTCTCGAGTTTAAGTGTAACTGACCAGAATTGGTTTCAAATGTAATAAAATTTAATACAATGAGTAGTGTGGTGACGTAATGATATCCACACATCATCATTTCATAATTAGACTGGTCATTATGATTAACATGAAGCAGCAGATTGACGAAGCGTCGCATCGGGCGTCAAAATACGTCCTGTTGGTTCGTCTGAAACAAAAGGTGCAAATACCGTAACGGGTGCGAAGGCCGATGACTGTGGGTAACGAATGGGACAGTTTCATCGGGGAATGAACTTCGTTCGTGCTTGTCTATCTATCCTTTCAAAAAGTTTAATCGGAAATAGATAAAAATAACGATATGAAACAATGTGATCATATGCATATTACAACTACATAATTATTATCATCAGCATAGGTACAATAATTACCACACCATTTTAACAAGCTTTTATTTAAGTATTTTCCAGAATGCGGACAACATCTTTACAATAATTTATTTTGAAAGAAAGAAAGATAGATTAAGGGAATGAACTGTTGTAAGCTGTGTATGAATTTTTCTTCTAGAATTCAATTTTCCGTATATTAATTTGTTTTTTGGATAAATAATATAGGAAACAGTATCATCGTCTAGCGAAGAGATAGATTTCACAGGTTTCCAAAACAACAAGAAAGTGTTATAAGTACGAATAACGAATTAATGCCTTCACACAATGTGTGTTATTTGTGCGATGGCTGTGACGAATAGCAAAGTACGAAAGGAGATCGAGTCGGTTGCCGAAACGAGAGAAAGCTTCCCTCAGCAGCCTTTACTTCAATGAGCATATGGGCTCTCAAACTTAATGAGATTTAGTTCGATTATTATTATTTTAGTTCGAAATGAGCTATGCTCGGAATGATCTTTGCGTGATCGCATCAGAAATGAGGAGATTCGAAAAAGAACTAAAGTCACCGACATAGCTCAACGAGCCGCAAAGCTGAAGTGGCATCGGGCAGGGCTCATAGTTCGAAGACGTTGGGTCCCAAGGTACTGGAATGGCGATCCGGCACTAGAAAACGCAGTTTTGGTCTACTCCCTACCAAGTGGACTGTAGACATCAAGCGAGTCGCAAGGATTCGCTGGATGCTGGCGGCTCAGGATCGTGATGTTTGGAAGTCTCTACAAAAGGCCTATGTCCTGCAGTGGATCGGCTGATATGATGATGATGATGAAATGAAATAAAGTCAATGCACGAAGTCCATTCTCAAGTCTAGTCAGTCATCATCATCATCAGCCGTTATTCGTCCTCTCTTGGACATAGCCTTCTTATAAGCATCGCCAGCCTCTCTATTTTTACCTTTTTGCATCCAATCGCTGCCAGCCACCTTCCGGAGGTCGTCACTCGACCTAGTGGGGGGCGTCCCACACTCCGCTTGCTGAGACGCGGTCTCCAATTAAGGATCTTACGACTTCAATGACCATCGATCATCCGATAAACATGACCAGCCCATTCCCAATTCAATGCTCCAATCCTGACCCTGAGTTATGTCGGTTACTTTTGTTCTTTGGCGAATCACTTCCGGATTTTATGCCTCAAAGAGATTCCAAGCATAGCATAGATATCCACAGCACGCTGAGCAACTTAAAGTTTGTGGCATGTAGGTTTGTGGCATAAGTCATGACAGGTAGTTGATTCTACAAATAAAATCCTAGAAGTTCTCCCAGAAAAGCAACTTTTACCGTTGAGGTTTACAGGGAAATCTTCTCAATATACTTAAATAAAAATCAAAATAATGCTTAATAACATACTCGGATTATAATTAAAGAATAGTTTTTCATTCCACTTGTAGCGATGTCCCAAATTAAGTCAAAGAATATGTAGGTATCAAACGTAAAACTTTGTGTTAAGTTGAGAGATTCAGTTTCATTTGATTAAACAACAATTAGAACGGAAATAGAAGCCTTAATGTGAAGCCTTGTAAATCCAATTATTATTAGTATAAGATAAGTTACATAATAAATGAAGCGTGCATACGAGTATGTTACCAATATATTTTATGAAGAAATCTTCATTTGGTTGAGATTTAAACCATAGACATTTTTATTGATAGAGAATTAAGGGCAAACATTATTATGAGTCTATATTTTAAATCCCTATTAAAATTGAATTGCGCTGGTCAAATTCGGGGTTCATTATCACCCTAAGACCTCCAGTCTTAGGGTGATAATGAAACCCGAACAACGGGTCAGAACGGGTCACAACAATTTTTTGAAAGTTTAGAAAATAGCCTCCATCCTGTGCGTTTTTCGAAATATCACGTTATTGTATTTCAATAACTTTACCTACCAATTTCATAAATAGAATTAATGGTTTTATTATTATTTTTAGATAGAGACTACGCGGTATACCTACATAGAAATTTGCTTATGTCTATAAGGTTAACTTTTATTGCTTATGCCTATAAGGTTAACTTTTACAATATAGGCTTATCGAATCTGTAATTTCGAAATAAAATTTTATGATGTACAGATATTGCACGAATGTGCAATACCTATATACTATTGAACTTTAATGGTAACGGTAAATTAAAAAAAAAGCAGTAGGTAAGTCTTAATGAAAGAAAACAATATCATTATTTTAATCAACGATATTTTATACTAGAGACAGGTAACTAGCGCATCAAAACTGAGGCGGACAAATATGCATATAATTTATCATAATGTCATTTTGTCGATTATTGAACAACGAAAGTTAATTAAACAAACAATAACTAAATATACATATAGATACAATGTCGAGTTGTGTGTTTAGGATCTTCAAAAACTGTATAATGTATATACATAAATATATAGTGGAATATAACACAAAATTCTACATGTGTGCGTGCGCTCAGTGATCACTTTTTGCGGTGATTTTGTGGGGACGTAACAAATGTATAATATAAAATATCGTTGATTATAATAATAAGAACAACATATTTTCTTGGAGCATCATTAACTTACGTATCTATATTATCGTACGTACGTGCGTATGTACGATAATAGGATCAGAGATCTGGCAAATGTGTTTATAATGAAGGCGTTGTAGCCTTTGTAAATTGTAACATTTATTATGTAACTTGAAATTTGTCTTGATTGTGTGTGTCTTTATTCAATAATGTAGGTATGGTTAGCCAGTTGTTTATAAATGACTAGCGGACGCCCGCGACTTCGTCCGCGTGAAACTAGATGTAAATTTTCAACTACCCCTACCCTACACTTACCCTACCCCTTCCCTACCTACCCCTACCCCTAGCCTACACCTTCCCTACCCTACCCCTTCATAAAAAAATAGTGAAATCGAAACACATTTGTGGCCAATGATTATTTAGAGCCTCAATAGCTCAACGGTAAGAGCAGACTCATCATCGAGGGGTGGTGGTTCGATTCCCGCCCCGTTGGTCTATTGTCGTACCCACTCCTAATACTCGTACAGTCCCGACTAGTTGGAGGGGAATAGGAATATTTGTCAAATTAAAAAATATTCTTTAAAAAAAACTATAGATGTTACGTGCCAACAAAATCATCGCAAGAAGTGATTCGAATTTAGCGACTCCACTGAACGCACACATTTGTGTTTAATTACATTATATATTTATGTATGTATAGTTTTTACACTTCCTAAACACACAACTCCACATTGTAGGCAATATTTAGGCAATATTTATGCACATTTGTCCGCATAGTGCCCTATCTCTAGTATAAAATATCATTGTTTGTAGCTATAAAATAATGTCAGTTAAAAAAATAGCTAATAACGAAGCTAACTATTTAAAATGAGCATGGATACGTTTTTTTCTTGAGCTTAAACCGAATGATATTGTTGGGTAAATATTAAACATCCTTTAAAAAGGTTTCGTTCTCACGAAGGTTTTTTGTCGCCAGTACAGCGCTAATGGAGACAGTAAACTTGAATCCGGTGAAGATGCATAGCAGGTGAACCGCTTTTTATAGTGACGCGAAAGTAAGCCTGCGCTGCGTTAATTATAGGGTCAGTATGTATTTCCTTCTTATTCGCGTTTCGATGTTTCTACTGACATTTATTACATATATATACATTCATTTGTCATTATGTTCTTGGAGTTTGACCTGAATTCGTATATTATATTTTAATATTGAGGCTGTTACTAAAGCTTAGATAAATACTTCGTCCCTATGGGTACGCAAATCGTGGATTGTGAACCTTTTTATGTCCGACTGTAGATATCTGTAATACATACATATTGATAAATAATATAAGACTGAAAAATAATAAGAAATAATTTATTGTTATTAAATAGTAGGACCATTAACAGTTAATAGTGGCTAAACATTTCATATTACAATTTAAAATTATTGTTAGGTACATATAGGTACGTATGAATGAATTTATGATCGCTAATTCACAAAAAAATATGGTACAAATAGGATTGAGCCTATACATTTTACCATAACTGGTGTATCAATGTCACTATCTCATATAATTAAACATTTCTAAACAAAAAACAAAAAAATAAATGTCACAATTAGAAAAAGTAAAGTACATGACACAATGTAAATGTAGTTCCGCTAATGTAGTCAGGATACCTAATCATAATACGAGTCTATATTTGACACCTATTAATGAATTAGATATAATAAAAATTATAAAATCACTAAAAAACACAAAATCAGTAGGTTACGATATGATTAACACTACAGTATTAAAAGAATGCGCACTAGTCCTAGCATACCCGATTACTTATTTAGTGAACCTATCATTCGAACAAGGAATGTTCCCAACAAAATTAAAAAAATCTGTTGTGAAACCCATATTTAAAAAAGGTGATAAACAATTGCTTGAGAACTATAGACCAATCACACTTATACCAATTTTATCTAAAGTATTTGAGAAGATTATGAATAACAAAATATATCATTATCGTAACACATTTAATTTACTAAAAAATACACAATATGGTTTTAGAAAAGATAGCTCGACAACTTTAGCTTGCTTTTCTTTAATAAAAAATGTAACAGAATGTTTTAATAATAAAATATATCCCCTGGCATTATTTCTGGACATGACAAAGGCTTTTGATTTCGTGTCCCACAGTTTATTATTGGAAAAGTTATACAGGTACGGCATACGAGGAAAACCTCTTGACTGGGTTAAAAGTTATCTAAAAAACCGGGAACAATGTGTAGAGATTACTAAGACAGTTGGGAACAAAAGATGCCAATTTTTATCTAAATATAGACATAATGCTTTTGGAGTTCCCCAAGGCAGTATTTTGGGACCTCTATTGTTTACAATATATATTAATGACTTGCCAGATGCGATATCTCATGACTGTATTCAATTTGCTGACGATACTACATTGATCATTAAATGTAAAAACAAGCATGACATTGAAAAAGAAGCTAACATTTCATTGACTAAAGTAATAGACTGGCTAAATGACAACAACTTGCAAATCAACTTAAATAAAACTAATTACATACATTTTCAAACATATAATAATACTGCTACTGACCTTAATATCAAATATAATGACATTGTTATTAATAATATAGAATCAACAAAATTTCTAGGTATTAATATTGACAAATTCTGTAACTGGAAAGCTCACATCCATGGGGTATGTTGTAAACTAGAAAAGTTTGTTTATGTTCTGAAACGTGTCAAACAAACAACTACTCACGAAGCCGCACTGATGGCCTACCATGGATATGTGTCTTCACTGCTTAGATATGGTCTGATACTTTGGGGAAACTCGGTAGATTGTGATAGAGCATTTAGAGTACAAAAGAAATGTATCAGGGCACTCTTCGGTGTGGATATGCTCCACAGCTGCAGACCCCTGTTCACATCTTTAAAAGTATTGCCACTACCTAGCTTATATATTTTCGAAATGTGTATGTTTGTAAAAAAAAATCCAGAACAATTTATAAGCTATAGATCAATAAAAAATTTGAACACCAGGTACAAATACAAGCTATGTATGCAGAGGCACAAAGTTACCAGCAAAAATGTATACTGCATGGCGGTAACTTTATTCAATCACCTACCTGAATACATAAAAAAATTAGCTGTAAATAAATTTAGGAAGACATTATTTGATTTATTAATGAAAAAGTTGTACTATAGCGTCAATGATTACATGAATGAAAAACTTAAATAGGGACATTGACCATAAAAGTGACATTTATATTGACATTTTTTATTGACATTTATATTAACATTAATGTTAATTAATTAATTAATTTGAACTTTGTTTTATTTTTATTGTTTGTAAATTTGTAATTTGTAAATTAATTTGTATGATCTGTTAACTTTTGCACGCCAACTATGGCAGGATATGTGTTAAAATATAATATAAGACCTATGTAAATGTACCATATTCTGGCGAAATAAAATTGATTGATTGATTGATTGATTGAATGAATGTCCATATCCATTATCCACGTCCATAAAATAATCTCGGATGTAATAATAACTTTATTTGATAAATAACTTTATTATAAATACCTACATTCAAATATGTTTAAATAACTATATTATACCTAAAAACATTCAAATATTGACCAACAGGCTAATTCACTATCTTTGACATATGCTAGTCGACATAATATACGAAATTGAGATTTTATTCATTTTTATTGTATCAAATGTCATCCGGTGCTTACTGGTGGATAACATTCAGTAGGTAGATGATCTATTTTCTCAATTGATTTGTTGTTTATTTTAATAGGTTGATAATAAAGACCAAAATAGTGAATAGGCCAGCAGGGTTCTCTTTTAGACTATTATGAGGTTTGTTGTAGATTTTTTATATAGTATAGATAGGTTACTAAAATAATTTGTAGTAATTTAATAAATGTAAAACTGTTAAGTCATCCAACATTGTAACTTAAAATAAACAATCGACGATAGCTCTGGTAAAGTTATCTTGCCGTAGTGCAAAGTTCAGACCGAATGATTATGATAACACTTATCAAGTTGAATACCTACTTAGTGAAAAAAAGTTAATAAAACGGTATTTTATTAGATTACTAACGGACACCCACGACTTCATCTGCGTGGAATCTATACTAATATTATAAAGCTGAAGAGTTTGTTTGTTTTTTTGATTGAACGCGCTAATCACAGGAACTACTAATCCGATTTGAAAAATTCTTTCAGTGTTAAATAGCCCAATTATCGAGGAAGGCTATAGACTATATATTATCTCCATATTCCTACGGGAACAGCAACTACGCGGGTGAAACCACGCAGCGTCAGCTAGTCCTTCATGAATAAAAATAAAATAAAATTAGCCTTTATTACTGATGGTTAGTTGCATTGACATTTTTAAGTATATACATAATTCTTATTCATTAGCAGATTGTCCTTCGACATAGGCCTCAATATTATATTACCTTAAACTTTCCAAATGAATCAATTTATTGGTGAAAACAGGATGAAAAACCGATCAGTAGTTTTCAAGTTTATCGCGAATCACAGATAGATTATACAGAATATAGACAGACAGACGAGGCGGAGGACTTTGTTTTATAATATATATATTGTATACTTATAGATTCAATAGGTTACCTGTATTTTCGGTATTTTTATTAGCATAATAAGTAATTATTAAATCTCTACTAAAACAAATTATATAATAACAGCTGTAAACTACACCTGTACACTACATCAGTTTCATCATCATCATCTTAATTTTTTGGCGATGGACGTTCACTGCAGGTCTCCTATTGTAAGGACTTCCATTTTGAAATAAGTACTTAGTTTAAAAAAAATATATTAGATTTCGGGTTTTAGATAATTAGGTTATATCTTGTTTACGAAGTATACATTAAAATTATAAACACATTTGAGTAAAAGTAATATTTTAATTTGCATAAGATAACTATAGTTTAACTACTGCTTTACCGATATTTTCACCACTAAACAACCCTAAAAATGCATCAAAAATGTTGTCAAAACCCTCCGTCACGTGCTCTCGAACTTTAATTTTTCCAGATATTATCCATTGATGTAGCTCTTTATATGCTTCAGGAAATTTACTCTCCCAGCGGTCACATAGAAAACCTTCAATTTTCAATTGCTTAGTCACTGCAGCTACTTGAATAACGGTAGCTTTCGGTAGCTGTGTTAATTCTTCATTGTATACACTAACACAGCCACATATAGAAACCCTTCCAAAGTTATTCATTTGACTGATGATAATGCTGCTCATTTCACCCCCGACATTATCGAAGTAGCAATCTATGCCTTTCGGTGCAGCTTCCTTGAGAGACTTTTCAATATCAACAGTTTTGTAATTGAACGCTTTATCGAAGCCTAGCTCCTTTTCCAGCCAATTGACTTTTTCATCTGAACCTGTGAAACCAATTACTCTACATCCTTTTATTTTAGCGATTTGACCGACTATGGATCCTACAGCGCCCGCTGCAACAGTGACTACGACTGTTTCACCAGGAACTGGCTTGCATATTTCAAGTAACCCAAAATATGCTGTTAAACCTGAAGGACCCATTGCTCCAACGCCTAAGGAACTCGATAAACCGTTCAAATCTGGTACCCTGCGCACTATTCCACTGTGATCAATTTTAGGAGCATTCATGTTAAAGATGGAATATTCACACCACCCCTTGTATGTAAGTAGTTTTGTACCAACTGGATATTCAGGATGCTTAGACTCTTCTATCGTAGCTACTTGAGGCGAGAACTGGTCAAACGGTAAAGGATACATCTTGTTATACAATCTCAAGTATGGATCAACGCTGATCCACTCAGTCTTGAGAAGAACGTCACCATCCTGAAGTGAAGGCAACTCACATTCTACAATTTCGAAATCATCACGTTTTGGAATTCCCTCAAAATATTTTTTCACGACATATTTTCGTGTCTTCACCATTTTATGTACTAATCGTCTCTGACACAAATGTATCGAAATATTTTTCAAATGGCAATATTATCCTAATCATAACGACACTATGATATAATAATAATTATTGTAGTATCATAAATATGTATACTAATCGTGTGTTTACTTTGAAATTAGTTTTTAGAGATCTGTACAAGAAAATCTTGTAGTATTTTTACGTTTTTATGTTTGCCTTTTATATTGGACTGGAATAGACTAATTTTACTTACTACAAACGAATACCTACAACAACGCACTATTATACACTATAATTTATTAAATAAATAAATTACGCCCAACACGTATAACAAAATAATTTTATGAACACACAATGAAAATGTATAATGACGTCAAACTTAAATAATGATCGTTCACGCAGATATCTCCTAATCTAAATCGCTCCATTTCATTGAAATTACTTACGATATTAATTGTAAATCGCACGAAAGTCCGATTAGTTATTTCAAAGATAAGATTAGAACAATTGTAATAATAACATTCTAGGTGTATGTAATTTGTCTACCGAGAATTTGAATAATATCATTATAATTTTACTACTGCTTTACCCACATTTTCACCACTGAACAACCCTAAAAATGCATCAAAAATGTTGTCAAAACCCTCCGTCACGTGCTCTCGAACTTTAAGTTTTCCAGACACAATCCATTGATGTAACTCTTTATATGCTTCAGAAAATCGATTTTCCCAGCGGTGACATAGAAAACCTTCAATTTTTAATTGCTTAGTAACAACAGCTACTTGTACAATTGTAGCTTTCGGTAATTTTGCAAAGTCTTCATTGTATGCACTAATACAGCCACATATAGAGACCCTCCCAAAGTCATTCATTTGACTGATAATTATGCTGCTAATTTGGCCTCCGACATTATCGAAGTAGCAATCTATGCCTTTCGGTGTCGCTTCCTTGAGAGACTTTTCAATATCAACTGTTTTGTAATTGAACGCTTTATCGAAGCCTAGCTCCTTTTCCAGCCAATTGACTTTTTCATCCGAACCTGTGAAACCAACTACTCTACATCCTTTTATTTTAGCGATTTGTCCAACTATGGATCCTACAGCGCCCGCTGCAACAGTGACTACGACAGTTTCACCAGCCACTGGTTTGCATATTTCAAGTAATCCAAAATATGCAGTTACACCTGACGGACCCATTACTCCAACGCCTAAGGAACTCGATAAACCGTTCATATCTGGTAATCTGTGCACACCTAGACTTTGATCACGTATATTCATGTTAAGGATGGAATATTCACACCAGCCCTTGTTTGAAAGGAGCTTTGTACCAACTGGATATTTAGGATGCTTAGATTCTTCGACCGTTGCTATTTGAGGCGAGAATTGGTCAAACGGTACAGGATGCATTTTGTTAAACAGTCTCAAGTATGGATCTACACTGATCCATTCAGTCTTCAGAAGAATATCACCATCCTGAAGTGAAGGTAATTCGTATTCTACAATTTCGAAATCATCACGTTTTGGAATTCCCTCAAAGTATCTTTTAACTATATATTTTCTTGTTTTCACCATTTTATGCTCTATTCCAGAAAAATATTTATTTCGTAACTGACACAAATTTATCTGAATGTCACTTTAAATAGCAAAGTTATCTTAACCAAAACACTACATCATAATATAAAATATGTTGACGATCATCAACATATTTTATACTTATCGTGAGTTTAATTGATGTGATTTTTTAAAATTATTTTTTTGAGATCTGTTACAAAAAAACCTTGAAATATTATTATTATTTATTATTCTTGTTTGCCTTTTATATTGAACGGGGATAGACCGTAAAATAATGTAGATTAACCTAGGTGCACACTGCACATAATTACTTTAATCATACAATTGGATTTTAAGTTTTTTAGGATAATTTTTGGAATCTAACTTATAAAGAAACATTAAAAAAAAAATAGGATCAATTTGCTGACTTGATTTGATTGCTTACTACTTAAGAGTACTTTATATAATTTTTACTACGAGAAAATAATATTTTTATTAACTAAATAAGTTAATACTGTACTTATATAAAAATACAATTTGTGAAGATTATTTGAAAAAAAAAATGCCTTTATTTTAATTTGAATGAAATATATAAAAACGTTCCTATTAATATATGCAAAATGTCCTGTTAAGGGAAAAATGCAATGTCTATTATGTGACATCCAGTTAAGTAAAAATGAATTTTTCATCAGTAGGCATGTGTACATAGAGATAAGTAGTATTATTTAATATTTAATTTAATTATTGTTTTAAAATAATATTTTATTATAAAAAAATATAATAAAACTTATAAAAAAGTTGTTTTAGTTTTCAAAAAGTAATTTTTGAGTTTATATATTTAAGGTTCTGATTATAAAAAAAGAAAATAGAACTATATAGACCATATATTATTAAAATTTGTATCTTACACTTTTCTAAATCTATTATTATATTTTCACAACAGCTTTACCGGTGTTGTCACCATTCAGCATTCCTACAAATGCATCGACAATATTTTCAAAGCCTTCAGTAATGTGCTCTCTAGTTTTCAAACTACCGGATTTAATCCACTTTGATAGATCCGCAAATGCTTCTGGCCACCTATCTCTCCATCGGGGTACTAAGAAACCTTCTATTTTCAGTTGCTTCATAACTATTGCTACTTGTAGTATTGTAGCTTTTGGTAATTTAGATAAGTCATCATTATAAGTACTTATACTTCCACATACGGAGATCCTTCCCAAGTCGTTCATTTGGTTTATAATGATGCTGCTTATTTCACCCCCAACATTATCAAAGTAGCAATCAATGCCTTTGGGCGCAGCTTCCTTGAGCACCTTTTGAACGTCAACAGTTTTGTAATTGAACGCTCTGTCAAATCCGAGTTCATTTTCCAACCAGTTAACTTTATCATCGGAGCCAGCAAAGCCAATTACTCGACAACCTTTAATCTTAGCGATTTGACCCACAAGAGACCCCACAGCTCCTGCCGCGCCGGTGACGACAACGGTCTCTCCAGCTTTAGGTTGACATATTTCAAGAAACCCGAAATAAGCTGTTGCACCTGGCATGCCCACTGCTCCAACACCCAAAGAGTTTGATAGTCCCTTTAAATCAGGCAACTTGTATACTATATCTGCTGAAGAATTAGACACATTAGCGTTTATGATACTATAATCACACCAGCCCTTGTGTGATACAATTCTGCTGCCAACGGGATACCGAGGGTCCTTCGAGTCTTCCACCAATCCAACTTGATAAGAAAACTGATCATAAGGCACTGGAAACCGTGTGTTGTACGCTCTTAAGTAGGGATCAACACTGACCCACTCGGTTTTCACTAAAATTTCACCATTCTGAATTGGTGGCAGTTCGCTCTCAACTATATCGAAATCATCGCGTTTCGGAACTCCTTCAAAGTGACGCTTGACTACGTATTTCCTGGCCTTGACCATGTTCTTCTTTAATTGGAATATCACAACTGGTTATTATCTAAAACAACAATGTTATATAAAGTCACAGTTATCATACAGTTTATCTAAGACATCAAAATTATCGCTGCCATCGTAACTATCTATTGATTACAATGCGTAAGTATTATTGACGTAATTTCCACTATACTAGATCTAGAAATCATAGAAATCGTGCTCATTTAACGATCGATAATGATTTTTTGATACTTATTGTATACATAGCAACTGCTAGACCTAGGCTATTTTTTTAAATTTTCTTTTTTAATTTTCTTTCATATTTTTAAGATTAAAAAAAACAAGTAACAAATGAACAGAGAAACAAACAGAATTTATATGTGCTACATTATTTTGTCATTGGCGGTACGGAACTTAAGCAAAACAAATAAATGTCAATCTTTCCATATTTTGTTATCTTTGCATTTTTTGTTAGGTTGATGATACAAAACAAACTCATATGAATTATTTACCGGTTTCGATATTAACAATAATTCTATGTATAATTATAATAATAATCGGTACTTACGACACGTCAGCTTACACGAAAAACTTCTAGATACCTATTCTGAAGTGAATTATTGAATGCTGATTATCGTGTTATGACAACGTGTTACTATATGCCGCGGTCACTTTGGAATGATTCGTTTATTCGCTTTATTTGCATTGTATGCTTGTATAAGTAATTGAGAACATAGTTCGTACCTACTCATATAAAAAAATGTTCAAACAAACAAAGAGCCTGTGAGTGTCAGACTTTCGTTTCGAATCTGAAAGTGTGTCAGCTAATTCGTCTACCACAGGTAAGTAGGTCCGTTAGGGAACATATTTTAAACCGTGATGGCTTTGAGAGGAAAGAAAGTTTTATGGATCTAGACTCCTAATAGTCCAAGTCCACTGAAACGTTCGACTTCAAAAACGCGGAGCGGTAAAACGCCCAATTACGTTTAATTATAAAAATATGCCGTGCGCTCCCGACAAATAAAAAAGTATTACCATGAAGCGTAATTTATTTACATTTCCTATAGGATATTGTAACAAATCATATGCCTATATCAGAATTCAGACACTTCGTAGTAACCTTTTGCTGGAGACCCTTAAAATCTTTACAGTGTTTTTCGAAACGAAAACTACTATCGCATTACCAATCGAGATCCAAATTCCATAGTTGCCTATTTACCTATCATACGTACTTGACAATCTTTTATAAAATCCCCGAGGTCTGGCTATGACAGGCTTTCAATATACAACTAAACATCAGCGTAAGCATGAATTCGTATTTTTTTTGGACGATATGATTAGTATGGAGCTCTAAGCGTCACGATTAACAAGTACATACTAATTCAAACAACATAGGCAACATCTACTATAGAAGACACGTATCTACTATAGGTACAAAGTTTAGCCGAAATAGTTATTTACGTGCTTCTGTTGTTATTTTATAACACTTTTTCAAAATTATTATTGAATCCCGTAGGAATATAGTTCCCGTTCCCGTAGGAATACGGGGATAATATATAGTCTATAGCCTTCCTCGATAAATGGCCTATCTAACATTGAAAGAATTTTTCAAATCGGACCAGTAGTTCCTGAGATTAGCGCGTTCAACCAAACAAACAAACTCTTCAGCTTTATAATATTACTTAGTATAGATTTCATACTTATAATACCTATCTACTTAGTCCGTATGCGGTTACTCACGTGTTTCGCACGATTTCCAAACGAACAATAACTTTCCTTGCAAAATGAGATCGAAGATTTTCCGACGTGCATAGATTCCGTGAGGAAATACTATACTGTCAGTTTTAATAACAATGGGAGAACGATATGGAACTTAATAACTATTATCCGGTTTAATTTTTAACTAATTATTCACGAGTTTCTATTTTTAGAACCAAGCTAGGTTATATTTTATGTTTTGGCGAGCAAGTAAGTTGTTATATTAAATAAATTAACATAATAATTAATAGTTAAGCTCGGTGTAGGTATTTTATGTAAGGAGTATCCAAGCATAGGTTTTTAATATTGATATAGGCAGTAAACTTTTTACGAATACCTAAATAACTGATTCCTACGTTCGATTCGATCTATTTCAAAGAAGTTTTATACATTTTCGTTCAGTAGTAATAAGTTTCGGTTAGATAAGAACAAACAGAAATACTTAGACTATTAACCTATAGACCCGCATCACCTAACAATTTATCACTCTAAACGTAAGCCACTTCTGTGACTATGTGAGCGTAAGAGCTAAGCTAATTACAGTCGCCGAAACACACACAAGCATAAGTTCGCTTGTAATTTATTTACATTTTTCATGATGTGTTTCACGGTGTTATAAATCTATGCAGAAATACCATTTTTTTTTACTGTGGAAACAGGGTAGCACTTTGTGGTTAAGGATGTGATCCTTGCATGCTCTGTAGCGCTATTCTGGAACTATGTTTTTATTTCGGAACACACTGTAATTAATTTTCCTTATGGAATATAACCCTAGAGTTATGGGAAATACTCCTGACCATCCTGTATAGGCTACTTTTTATTCCGTAATTACTCCAGGGTTGGGAATGATTCCCGCAGGGATTGTGAAAAACTGGAATTCACGCGAATGAAGTCGCAGGTACGCGCTTGTATTTTTAAATTTTTACAAAATAAACTTTCTTCGGATAAACGATGATTTAGTATGGATATAAAATCGGCTGACCTATAACAGCGATCTGTCACGATCTACTTCACGCTTTGATTTGTTTACGTTCACCGCAGTTGTGCGATTGTGATGAACTAATCGAGATCGTTGTCTAACTCGCTTTTGTAAGTCCATAATAGAATTGTAAGGAATCTTGTACGAACATAAAAATGTTAATTGACTCCATTTCAATCGAAATAAATTTACCTAAAGACTATTATAGAGCCGTGATAGCCCAGTGGATATGACCTCTGCCTTTGATTCGGACGGCGTAGGTTCGAATCCAATCCGAAGCATGCACCTCCAACTTTTCAATTGTGTGCATCTTAAGAAATTAAATATCACGTGTCTCAAACGGTGAAGGAAAACATCGTGAGGAAACTTGCACACCAGAGAACCGTGATACCGTTTGAGACACGTGATATTTAATTTCTTAAAATGCACACAACTGAAAAGTTCTTTCTTTCCTTGGACCGGACTTGACCCTACGCCCTCCGGAATCGGAGGCAGAGGTCGTATCCACTGGGCTATTACGGTTATTCTTTACTCTTTCTTTACCCCTCATTAATTGGGTCTCATTTTGATCCAGGGCATCCCTCCAAGGCACGCTACGCTACTGCCTATTAGTCTGTTTGTCCATCCATTGAATCTACTATTAGTATTATATAGTAGACAGCTGTAATATAGCACGCCGAAAAAGTAGTGAAATAAAATCTCGAAAGATGTTCTTATACATGTAGAGATGATTTTTTTCAAATAGTTTATCTCTTAATATGGGATGTCATTGGATAGGTCATTTAAAAATTCTGTAACTGTATTAACAAATTTTCAATTTAGGAATCTGTTTGTTAAATATTAATGTACAAAGTATTAATTTTTGTTACAGTCAAGTGAACTTGACTTTTAAATTGAGAAATTAACTTTTACTTTAGCTCTATCTACTTCGCTATAAAGATGATAAAGGTTAATAAATTAATAATATAATTTTATATAAATAAAAAAAAGTGAAAATGATACTTATGCGTATGAAAGCAAAGGTGATATGTAAAGACTATAATATTCTAAGATGGATAACTATGTAAAACATGATATTTATGTAAGAGTGAAAGTAGGTACTCTACGGGCAAAATTGCTACATTAAATATTATGATACTGTAATATTTCTATTTTGACGATATCAAATCTATCAAAACCTTTAAATATTTTTGAGATAATCCGTGTAGATAAATGTTAAGTATAAACTAATTAATAGGTTGCATTTATGATAATTAATGATACGTAAAGCTGCTCAAAGTGTTTCAACGTTTTAAATAAAATCTATTCCAATGCTAGCTACTAATAAAGCTGTAGATTTGGTTTGTTTGTTTATTTGCTTGAACGCGCTAATCTCAGGAACTACTGATCCGATTTGAAAAATTCTTTCAGTGTTAGATAGCCTATTTATCAAGGAAGGATATAGGCTATATATTAACCCCCATATTCCTACAGGATCGGGCATCAGCTAGTATCTAATATAAAGATTAAAGACTTTTTCTTCTTCTGTTATGGCTATCTCCTATCGGAGGTTAGCAGTCATTAAGGCTAATTTTACTTTATTTGCCGCTGCCCGAAACAGTGATCTGGTAGTCATATATTGAACCATTGGCGTAAGTAATTCTTGAGCCACGTCTACGACCAGGCCTTCATTTTCCCTAAATAATAAGCTGGAACTGGTCATATTTGGAGTTTCGTATTATATGACCCAGGTATTCGAGTGTCCTCCTATGAACTTACTGCAGAACCTCTATTGGCTTTAGCATTCTTTGCAACACAGTAGTATTGTATAAACGATCCCTAAAAACTATTATTTATGCGTAAATATCTAAATTACCTAACTAATTATTATCATTAGTAATTTTAATTTAATATATAATAATTTAAAACGAAATAATTAATCAATAAAATAAAAAAATATTGATTAATTATTTCGTTTAAAATTATTTATTTCGTTTAATTTTCTTATAAGTATTTTAAAATCATAACAAAAATTAAAAACCAAGTGTTAGATAATAAAGAAAAATATCTAAAACCACTGATTTGTACAAACAATTAAGCAGGTGTCTAGCTTTCCTTAAAAGGTCGTTGGAATTATTATTACCTTTTAAATGTTTATTTATAATTTCAGTCATGAAACCAAGAGCTGTCCGTAGCAATTTGATATTTTTGCGACAGTATTTTTTCTCTTCCGTTAAAAAAGTAATGAATTTCTCAATATTGTAAACACTAACAATATTCAACACATAAAAAAATGCTTACCAATAATCAATATCCAAGAATCAAATTGACAGTCCTCTTATATAAAAAAAAACATAAGCAAAAAAAAATAAACAAATTAAACGTTTGACATAAAGGTGATTATACACTGCACTTCCTATTTCACGGACACCGTAGCGCCGCGCGTCGTTTTTGACGACTTGACTACGACTGGCTGGTTTAAGCTGTAGCAAGTTGCAAGCCAAATCCCTCTAGTAGGCTCTACTTTCGTTTGAGCTCTTTAATTTAATTTAATATGACAAAGTTAAAAAAAAAAGAAAATATTATCTATGGTGATGTTTTTCTTTACTTTACGTTAGATAAAGCTTGTATAAACAATACTTTTGCATTGATCTGGTGATTAAGGGTAAGCATACATAATTTACTATAATATATTATGTGTAAGTTATAAACCTAGACTATTTCTAATAAATGTAATCAAAAACCTAATAACACTTTATCTTGAACTAATTATGTAGTCTTCCACTTTTGTACCTAATTATAAATCTTTTGTGCTTTAATTATGTATCTAATAGCTGTCGTAAAAGTGTTGTGCCCTATTCAGTATATTTAATGGTTTCCTAGCTATTATTATGTCTAGGTATACAGAGTTTATTTTTGAATGGTGATGCATGTAGTTGATTTCGTCCGCGATTTTCGAATATTCTTTTTCCTTATAAAACCAAGAAACTTGGAGCATTCTAAGTTGTAACATAAGCAAATTAATGAAACTGATTTAGTAGTTTTTGAGATTTGCATGAACACGCAGACATTTAATTTTTTTGAGCTTTTTTAGCGTATGTATGTCAACTACTCTGTTCAAATATGCGTACAACGACTCCCGTAGAAGCCAAAACTGCGGCTTTCCGTGCAAATTTTGGTACTTATTTTGAACATTTATGTTCAGTTTTAATAGTTTACTAGGTAATCGTATTCTATGAAATACTCTGAACGGTAAATCCTTCTAGTATTGAAAAAAAATGATAATACACACAATAATGGTGAAAATTCGACATCAAAAGATGCTGTAACTTCGTAACTGGTGGTTGCGAAAATTAAGCAACGAAAGAAATTAGAAAAAAATACAAAGACAATCTTTAAAAAATAGAAGATACCATAACTTGTTGTGTTTTATTTGAATTTGGAACGCGATCGGCCAAGCGCGACGCTCCCTCGGACGCGGCGGTCGCGCGTTGACCGTGACGCTTCAGCCGGCGCGGGCATATGCTACGTGGGCATAGATTAAATATTAATAACACCTACCACGTACTTAGCGATTCATGGTGTGTAACTGCTTTCTTGGTTTCTTAAACAGTATTTTAATGAAACGGTTTAGTAAATACGAAATGTGTAACTAATTCAATTACGGCGGGCTTTTCCATTAACATGGAATAGTGTGGCTTTCTTTGGATTGACTTACAATTTTTATCGTACATAGTAGGTAAGAATCTTTTGACAAACATCAGCTATGGAAAAGAAACGACCGCAAATTTAGATATTTCAGATAGATAGGTACGTAGAATAATAATATGGTAAAGATATTTGTAACAACAGTGACCGATTGCCAATAGTCCAATCATTTGTTAAAGGCAATTTGTTAAACCATTTGTCACAGGCAGGCACTTAGAAGACGCGATAGACCCATAATACTGGAGTGGCGGCCCCGTATCGTAACGAACTAGGGGTCACCGAGTGATCACCTAGTGTTGCTTGCCTGGATGATCGACACTAGGTGATCAACTAAATACAAAGAATCGTAGAGAGCGTCGACTTCATAAGTAACCTCTATCGGTTGATTGGTTTCATACAAATTGGTGCAAGGGACAACTTTTTATCAGAAGGAAATAATCACTACGGACACCAACGGATAGAGCTAAGCTCCTACGTTGTACGACCCCTCCAAGCCTCCAAGGACCTGGAATTCTACAAGCTCAGGTGATGGCGGCTTGGGACCGTCCTATATCCAACAGTAGACTTCCGTTAGTTGATGATAATATTATGAACAACTTCATTTTGAAAGGGGTTAAAAGGAAATTAGGTAACTTTCATAGTTATAAGAAAGTGATAGTATATTTTAACATAGCACGAATTACAAGATGCGTGAGAACATTACCCAATGCGGTAAGAATTATACAGTTATCAGTTACAAGTGCATGTAATTGTGCACGGACCCGATCAGCGTGACGGGCGCGTCCACGACACCGAGCAGGCACGACACAGGATATGGGTAGTGGTGTGCAAAAGGTTGTTAACTAGGGTAGACACTATACGTACGTATATTGTATTATCAATATATTCCCGACCGAAATGTTTCTTCTTTTTTCGGCCTCGGTGGGCAATCTCATGGTGAAATTGTACCCAGGAGATATTATAGTACACATGTGTGTGTCGTTGGTCCAGTGGATAGTTTATCTGGCTTTGGATGATAAGGTTCTGAGTTCGAGTCCTAGATCGGGCTATGAAATATCGTTTTATTTTCTTCTAAAAAGTTATAAGCAACAAAAAATCTCCGCCCGTTGTTGGAAGTTGGCGCCGTTATGCCACTTGCCTCAGATTGCTCGTTAAGAAGTCTTTTTTTTTTATTCATTGCAAGTTAGCCCTTGACTACAATCTCACCTGATGGTAAGTGAAGTTGCAATCTAAGATGGAAGCGGGCTAACTTGTTACGAGGAGGATGAAAATCCACACCCCTTTTGGTTTCTACACGGCATCGTACCGGAACGCTAAATCGCTTGGCGGTACGTCTTTGCCGGTAGGGTGGTAACTAGCCACGGCCGAAGCCTCCCACCAGCCAGACCTGGACTAATTAAGAAAATCTCAATCTGCCCAGCCGGGGATCGAACCCAGGACCTCCATTTTGTAAATCCACCGCGCATACCACTGCGCCATGGAGGTCGTCGTGTCGGTCCCGGTCATTTCGATTAACATCGGATAGTGATAATAATAAGTAATAAAATAAACGGCTGTTTATTACGGTACGAATATATATTGGTACGAAGTTCACCGGGTCAGCTACTTAGCAAAAAATTTTGGTATACCACCACATTGATCTAGGTATTGACTTTAGAATATGTATAAACGTTAAGATAATTATTTAAGGTCACAGAGATCTAATCAATAATTTGCCCTTGGTAGTGATACTTTGAATCTTCTCTAAGTTTATAGGTTATCATGGATGCATTGAACACATTTTACCTTATAAACAACTTAATGTAACAACGTCATATACATATATTAAGGGAATGTCCTCTAATTATGAAATTATTAGAGGACTTTCGCGAATCCATAGTCGTAATTCATTACCAAATACCTCGAGAGCAATACCTACATGTAGAGACAACTAAATAATCAATCTATTGAGAGATTTTTTGGTAAAAAATAGCCCAAGTAATCTAACCTAATATTAATGTAAGAATCTTATAAGTATGTCTAGCAGTGAATATCGACCAGCTGGCCTATTCACTAGTTTGGTCTTTAGTATCAACTTAACAAAATATACATTAAATCAATTGACAAAATGTAATCTACCTACTATAAGATATCCACCAGTAGGCACCGGATGACATTTGTTACATAGAATTTCTATTTCGTATATGTCAACTAACATACGTCAAAGATAGTGAATTAGTCTGCTGAATTTTGGTCCCTTGGTTGGTTCTAACTTAGAAATTCTAAGGAGTAGGAAATAAAAACAAAAGAACTTAATCTGATGATTATTATCTTTTATTAGATAAAGAATAATATTGTACATTTTTTAAATTTCTAAGACTGTTCTTGACCAAAAAATATTTTACAGTCCTACGAATTCACATTTTTATAACATTTGTGTAAAGGCAGACAGTGTAGAGAACGATTTAACTTATTGTTGGAAAGTAACATTTTATTGTATTATGGTATCACTATTAGTCCAGGATCCGAGGATCATTTTCACAATTGATTACCATCAATTTAATAGCTTTATGTTAATCATACGCTCAACTTTTATATTTACGAACATTCTTGATTCTGGTAACTAATAGGGTAGCCAGGTAATGAAAACTTCTGAGTATAGGAACTACATAATGTGCCACGTTATTTGTAGGACAATGTGGCAATTAAGTTGTATAAGGTAATTTTCATTACCTAGTGAAGCTACCAGAATCAAAAATTTTCGTAAAGCGTATCATAAAGATGAAGATACTCATGGAAAATTAATTTGTAATCAATTATAAAAATGCTCCTCGGATCCTGTTATAAATAAGAACTGAGTGCCTAGTGGGAGTTTTCAATGTTTTCATACTGCGACGATCGCGATAACGTAAACGTGAATTTCTAAGGAATTGAAACAGCGCCATCTAGTGGCACTACTGCACAACTGTATCAATTCCTTACAAATTCGCGTTTACGTTTACGCGAACGTCACAGTATGAAAACATTGAAAACTTCCACTAGGCACTCTATAAAATTAAATAACGCGAAAAGGTATGCGTGATCGTAATATAATAAACTTTAATAAGTAGGTACCTAGTGTTATAAGATCATTTTATAACGAAATATCAATCATGAAAATTTAAAAATGAAAAAAATCTATTTATTAGAACATAGACGCCAACGACAATAGTTCAGCAGCAAAAGATTTCATTGAAATTTACTTAAAATAAATACTACAATAGACAATTAAATTTTTTTTTAATAACTTGTGATTTTATAAAAAATATCGATTCGATGCACACACCAAGTTTTATTGTTTAAAGTTTATTATATCAGCTTGCTTCACAACACCGACATATTATAAGGCCTGGTTCCAATACATTTGCACCTAAGTTACATTACAGTTAATAACTCCAGTGGATATACTCATTGAAGGTGACCTCGTAAAATCCTTGTTTTTTAAGAAACATTAATAAATATTATTATTGTTTCATTTGCTTTATAGGAAGCCAAAATTTTGAGAAAAGTAAATAACACAAAACAAAGAGCCTAGTGGCAGTTTGATACTGTTACTATCGCGTTAGCGTAAACGCGGATTTCTAAGAACATAAAACAGCGCCATCTACTGCACAACTGTTTCAATTCCATATAAATTCGCGTTTACGTCAACGCGATAGTAATAGTATGAAAATATTGAAAACTCCCAGTAGGCATGCAGTTGTCCGTTTGTTTATCAATCAATCATCACTCAAATTCTAATATAGGTATCTACATCTTGACAGAAACTCTGGGCTGAACGAACTGCAATGAGAATACCTATGATTTGTATCTATAATAAGCTTTGCCTGTCCTTTTAAAATAAATAGTTGTTTTCATAAAAAGTGTAGAGGCAACCTCAATCAGCGTTCCCACTGGAGTTGGATTATTTCAATAGGTATTTCAATTATACAATATTTTAGTTTACTTATAAAAGTAACACCTACTAACACAAATCCATCACAATTATTTAGAATATCAGTTGTTTCCATTTCGTTCTGGTTACTTTATCTATATTATATTATAATATTTTATCATTATTTAACTACGCAATTTATCTAATAAAATAATCTTAAGTTAAGTTATATTAAAATAGTAGAGTCGATTTGTCGATAAAATCTGTTTTTATTACGATAACATTACAATATTATTATAAGAAATGAATGCATTTATTTATATTATAGAGATAGATTTTTCAATACTTGACAACGATAATTTATTTAAGATAATAATATATAATCTGTACTTATCCCTTTATAATTATCGTTCTTTTGAAGGGCTAACCGCTATAATTTAATTACAATTTAGATTTGACTAGATAAATCAGTACCTATAGATTTACTTAGAGTTATATATAGCTTTATCGTAAGATCGGTACCTTCACCATCGTCAGAACAATCAAGCTTTTAAACCATTTCTCTTGCGAACAAAAAAGGAGTGTAGGCTATAAAAGTTTGATGAATTGACTGATATTATGGAATTGTAATATCCATTTTTTTCATCAAAATGGTAGTATAGAGTTATTTTAGATAACACACCCTTTAAATTAATTTCTGGGCGTTAGTAATCATTCGATTTTTTTTCGTCTGTATTGTAAAACTTTTGGTTCAACATACTTACGGCGTAGGTTTCGTAAAGTTAGATTTATATATTATTTTAACAGAAAATTTTCATAATATTGTTACAACTAGCACAATATATTATGGATAGTAATTTTTAAATCACTTCAAAATTCAACGAGCCAATTCTTATATTCCTCATCCTTCTTCCTCAAAAATAAATTATGTCTATAAAATTTCAATATATCAGGTTTCCTTTTTTTCGTAAATAAATTAAAACATTTCTTGCTCTGTTTCACTAGATTTCATTAGATTTGTTTCACTAGTTTCATTCAGCATATTTTCATACTAACTACCTACCAGTGGCGAAGGATAAACTCTTGACGAAAATATGCCGTCCCAAAGAAAAGGAAATTCATACCATTTGATACAAACTCCGGTTTCTCATACATCCATACAATATTTCTAAAACATTTCTAAAAGGTAACCTGGCGGGAATCGGCCTGTATCGACTCTTCGCTGCTGTTACCTACTTATTGTAAGTTTTCTGTGAAGTTCTTAAGGAAGTTTTACTTCTTTCGTTTGTTTTTAATATTTTTAAGGCAAGTTTTCATTTTGTTTTCAATAAATATCATACAAGTTACAGCCATACATTTAAATACCAATTTTATAGTAGCAATAACATTGAGCTGCGTCTGCTTTGTTTACTTTATATTTACATGGAATGCTACATTATATACAAAATTTCAAGTGAAGAAAATCAATATTTTACACACTAGGTATGCACTTGGGTTGATTTTAATTTTAATTCTGTAGTAACAAGTACCTACTTAGGTTTAAGTTTTTGTATTTAAGGAATTGTTATATTATATAGATTTCGTTGCAGAAGGTTGGTCGAATGAAGTTTGTTTTTTTTAACAAGTCTATATAAATTGCAAGAATTGTTTCTTTTGCTATTGAATGTTGTTCAGGAAAAGTTGAAAGTACAAAAAAGTAGCATAATAATTTAAAATTAAACAACAGTTGTAATACAAAAGTGAAAATGTTGATAGTTTCAAATCTAAATAAAACTGAGTATAACTGTGGATGAAATTAGTGCATTTTATATATTATGAAGTATTTCATCATTTCCCTCGATATTACTAGAGATCAATTCCATAGGACACGTTTTATATATGATGATTACCTAGTTACAAAAAAAATGTGGATTCTACATTTTTTATAATTTAAAAAAAATGTAGTAATAATAAAATGTAGGAACATCAACAGCTTATATTCGTTCACACATATTTGTATTATTCTGATGGAAACAGTTTAACCATTCTGTCCCTATCAAATACCTACATACAATTCAACGCATTTTTTCATATAATATAATTATTAAATATTTCATTTATTTGTCTGCTAGGTAGATATTTATTTTCTTGCCATATTTTATTCAAATATTACAATAATTCTAAATAAGATGCATGAATTACAAGAATCCATGCTTAGTACTTATGTTCTTCTCTACATTTTGCTATGAAACTATGAAACATATGGAATATAGTATTTAAATAGTAACTGTATAATTTTATATTGAGCCATTTTAACTCTTAATATAGGAAAGTTATTTACATAAATAAAATGTCGTAATTTAATAATGGTAAAAGGCGTGATACCGTCATATTTTAAGCACTTGTGCGTTTAATACTGACGTACTAGTACCTATATCTAAAATTCGATTATTCTAGAGTACTTAGATGAGAGATTTTTTTTAAAACATTTGCAAGTGGATTATAAAGTGCAATAAGCTCTGACTAGCTTGGGCAAGTCAGTTTTAATATATCAGAATGTTTAGTGTCTTTAATTTTGATTCCAGATATCAAAATTAACATCAATACGTAAAAATAAATAAAAATTGGCCATTTTATTTCATTATTTAATTTTTTCAAAATGAAGGCCACATTTAAAACTTTTACATAGATAATCAATAGCTCTAATTGCAGAAGACAGCGTTAGGAACGACCCCTCATATTTTATTTTAAGTTACCACTTAAAACTAGTTAGTGTTACAAACTGAGATTTTTGACAATGACTTTAAAGTAAAGGCCATCAATTCTTCATCATTTTGTGCCTGATGTTGCTAAATTCATATAATTTACAGGTTGGCCACAATTTGAAAAGAAATCAAAATTGCCGATTATGATTGTGATATATTTTTCAGGCTAAACATTTTTAAAGTCCCTTTTTAAGTTAATCCAATAAATATACAAATCATTTCTTTCCTGGCATAGGTACTGTGGAGCATACCTACACTTATAATATTCTATCTTTAGCAAAAGTAAGACCAAAGAGGCGAGAAAGACAGTCAGAACTGAATAATATTTTTTTTTAAAATTATCAAAACTTCTGGAAAACTTGATAACTTCTGGGCCTGTAGCCAAGTTACACAATATCAATCTTTCTACAAGCAGTAACGTTTTAAGAACTAATAAATGTATGGGCATGACATTCATTGTCGATAGGTCACGTCACGTGATAACCTATCCATCGGATCATTCCCATACATTTTGTTAGTTTTCGAGGCGTTAGCGTTCGTAGAAAGAGAATTACTGACTGTGTAACTTGGCTACAGACGCTGTATTCACAGCTTTACAGTACATTATTTACAACAGATAGGGACAGAGATAATACTCGCTTGCTTTCACAATTACTTATTAGCGACCAGTATGTTTATGTAATTTATATCGTCTTGTTGGCTTTACTTTAAACGAATTCATGTTTCTTGGTGTGTTACATATTCGATACCGTTAATTTTCAGATCCATTATCACACATTTTAAATCCACTTTCATTTACCTAAAGTTTCAACCGCTCAGTCTATCTCGCATACTATAAGTGGTGAGATTCTACAATACGAATGAGTACTTAGTACGTGGGTTCAACAAACTATTTGTTTTATATATTATATACACTAGTGATTTGGTAAATGGATTCATTGCACGCTCGGCGGCCGCAGCACCGTGATGCATATCGACCCGCGTAATATGCGTAATAAATCTATCACTTCGGGGGTTTTCATTGAAGTCACGTTTTCGTCATTTACCTGCAAACAAAAAAAAGAAGATTACCCACACATACCGCTTTTATATTCATTATAGAAGCCTAGTGCCTGTACTTTGAATAAAAGCAACGATCATTCATCATCAGTGTCAGCCGATGGACGTCCACTGCTGGACATAGGCCTCTTGCATGGACTTCCAAACAAAACGGCCTCGAGCCGCCAGCATCCAGCGGCTTCCTGCAACCCGCTTGATTTCTTCGGTCCACTAGTGGGGGGTCGACCAATACTGCGCTTTCGGTGCGGGTAATTGGTGGTAAGGAAAACCAAAGCTTTTCCTTACCACCAATTAAATTATATTAAAAAAAAATGAGAATTTGAGAGAAAAAATGTCAAGAATGAATAGGCATTTTTGGACGAGCACATTTTACCATAAACTGCATTATTGCTTACGATCAGGCGTGACTACAGTTAAGCGTACAATATTTAAAAATATTAATGATTTTTTTTCATGGTCAATAGACGTAACTACAATAATGCACGATGGAAAACAATGATGAGGTCTAAGATGGAACGCGCTTGCCTAGAAAGTGCCTATTCGGTGTTGCCTTAAAGGTGTTTAGATTTATAGGTCACAGGAAACACAGGCGCCGGAAGAACGTTCCACGCTTTAACAGTTGGAAAAAAAAGTTGAAACGAAAGGTTTGGTGCGGATCGTCTGGATGAATGATAATGAAGATTAGTGCTTACTTGTAGGATGACGTCCCCGCGCCTCAACCTGCCGTCCCTGGCAGCAACGCTGTCACTGTACACAGCGGAGATGTAGCTCTGGCCCGAATCCGGATGGCTCTGGACACTGAACCCCAGCCGGCTGTTCCAGCCGCGGTTCAGTTCCACGGTCACTATCTGCAACGTACAAACTTCAAGTTATTACTTTCTGATTCTGTGGGAATGACCTTCACTATCGACAGGGTCACGTGAACAAGTTGTCGATCGGATCTGTCATTCCCGTACATTTTGTTAGTTTTCGAAGCGTGAGCATTTGTAGAAAGAGAATCTACGTGCCACATGACTAACGCCCCTATACAGGGTTTTGGAGTAGAAGCTCTACCAGTCTACACACTTACACTACGCAAGGCACACACGTACACACGTACACTTCGCAAGACTTGCAAGGAATATGTTCTACAGAAGGCTCTATCAACATGAGAAGTATGTGTTAAGCCTGATGTGCCAGTAATAACAATGGTAACCGCCAACCATACCCTTAAAACCTGCAGTGAAATTGTATCTCTCGGTAAGCGATTAAAACGTGAGCTTCTACATCAAGTGGCAATTATTTTGTATATTTGTGTTTATCTTACTTGTTTAATTCAACCACAGAACAATGCTTTTTGTTCTTAAGATGCGCTTTGTATTCGTGATTTCAACAAATATAATATGTCATTCATAATTAGTCGATCTATCAGAAAAACTAATAAGTACTAAAACTGTCTAACTGCTTATAAGGTGTTTTAAAGGGTCATACCGTAGGTTCTGTGCTAGAAGCCTCTACCGGTGTTTCAGGTTTGATGTTCTCCTTCTGGGCAGTATCGATGTCCGCAAGCACCGGTTGGGTTTCTACCGGGAAAGGTTTCACTTTGCGCTCGTTTTCTGGCGACAATGCTACACCTTTCCATTTCTTCAAACCATTACCTGTAACATTTGAAAGGTATCTTTTTACACTTCTAATTCGTAGATAGGTAGTACCTACGTAGGTAGTAAGTGAAACATATTGTAGTTATTTCAAACACTTAGGAATAAGATGCTAAATGGATTTGCATAAACTAGTCTATCACATAGAATTTCTGGAAAACAAGGTTTGGCAAAGAATGACTAACTATCGCAAGATGGTCTATGTAATAAGCCCCCCTACTCAAGTGAAAATGTATGGGAATGATAGATCTTGATCACGTGACCTGTCTATAGCAAAGGCCATACATCTTTCTAATTAGAAAGCGTTAGCGATCGTAGAAAGAGAATCAAAGTGCCACTTGGCTAGGGGGAAGGTATCAACTCAAAATTCGACAAAGATTTTCAAGGATGTTATCTCCACCAAAATATTACACTGTTGCATTTTTTACATGTAATTTCCATCAATCAAATTACAAATTACAGGTATGATACTCGTAATATTACTTGATATCTATAAATGTATACAACAATTATATGTATTTTTTTTTTATTCTTTACAAGTTAGCCCTTGACTACAATCTCACCTGATGGTAAGTGACGATGCAGTCTAAGATGGAAGCGGGCTAACTTGTTAGGAGGATGAAAATCCACACCCCTTTCGGTTCCTACACGGCCTCGTACCGGAACGCTAAATCGCTTGGCGGTACGTCTTTGCCGGTAGGGTGGTAACTAGCCACGGCCGAAGCCTTCCCCCAGCCAGACCTGGACAAATTAAGAAAATCTCAGTTTGCCCAGCCGGAGATCGAACCCAGGACCTCCGTCTTGTAAATCCACCGCGCATACCACTGCGCCACGGAGGCCGTCAAAATAGCATAGAAGTAAAGTTTATGGTGTTGTAGGGGGGTAGAATTGATTTTGATAATTCTTTTACCAATACAAAACCACGTTATTTGTGAGTGTCATAGGCTATATTTTAACCCCGGATTCCCACGGGAACTACGCGGGTGAAACCGCAGGGCATCTGCTAGTAACTTACATAGATATACTTAGTTCTCACCGTCGTCTTTATGTCCATCTGATGCACTCTCACTGGTCGTAGTGTGTAATACGGCGCTTAGATACGTTGGGTTTGAGTGTTTGAACCGTTCATCACTGGACAGTTCTGCGGGCATCGATACTGGCTCGTCCGAGTCTACGGGGAATGCTGGTTCACTAAACCGCTGCAGAGTTATGTCCTCCTGGTACACGTTTGGGGCATCTAGCGTGTCATTGTCTAAGTTATTTAGCTCGTAACCATGTGGCGGCACTGGAAATTGATATATAGTTATTTAAATAATTATGTAAAAAGATGATTTTTTTATATTCAAACATTTTTTTTTGTTACAAAAAAGCCTTTTGTATTACAATGATATTATAATATAAAAAGCTGCTAATGTTTACAGTTTAAGTTGCTCTTTTGCTTCAATAACGTGATATTAAAAAAAACAAGATTACAGGCTATTTTTTAATTTAAGAAAATCGTGTCAATACTAACGTGTTTTTCAACTTTCAAGCTATGTAATCTTTAGGTTTTCAAACCAATTACTTGGAAACCTTAGTTGAAATTAGTTTAGACACGAACATTTTTTGAAAGTAATGAAACAGCTTCCTGTAAAATTGTGTTTATCGAGTTATCACGTTATTGAAGCAAAGAGGAGCACGCAGAATAAGATTGAATGTTTGAAGGAATTGATTATAATTGAATATCAACATAGGTATTTACCCACTTAAAGACTTGAGCACTACTGGAGTAAAAGCTTTACGTGAAACTAAAAATTTATAGGCATTTTTTTAAATATAATGTAATGATAGTGCTGCCATAAATAGATCGTTTGTAAAATCTCAGTTACATCCATACTAATATTATAAAGCTGTTTGTTTGGTTGAATGTGCTAATCTCAGGAACTACTAGACTGATTTGAAAAAAAATCTTTCAGTGTTAGATAGCCCATTTATTGAGGAAGGCTATATATGAATTATCTGTTTTGCTAAGGGAACGGGAACCACTTGGGTGTATCCGCGCGGCGTTTGCTAGTATAGTAATAAAACGAATTAGGATTTTGTGCATGTTAAGAGTCCAAATTGGCCCAAAAATATTTTTTTACTTTTTGTACTTATCTAGTTATTTATTTACTTATCTTTATTGTTATATTTCCATGTACTCACAAAGTTACGTAAAAGCATCAATTGCATATCAACAAAATCTTACTAACTTTTCCTTTTAACAATAGAACAAAAGTTTTCACACGTAAGGTGTTTAAGACACCTTCAATCTATACTATCTATACTAATATTATAAAGCTAAAGAGTTTGTTTGTTTGATTGAACGCCCCAATCTCAGGAACTACTGGTCCGATTTAAAAAATTCTTTCAGTGTTAAATAGCCCATTTATCGAGGAAGGTTATAGGTTATATATTATTCCCGTATTCTTACAGGAACGGGAACCACGCGGATGAAACCGCGCGGTGTCAGCTAGTCGCATATAAGATGATACTAATACATTTTAATGATTAATGAAAACTTGGAAAACTAAGTTAGGGCTTGCATTTCTACTTAATAAATATTAGTTATTAATCGATGTTGATATTTTTGTGAAAGTGTTTGTAAATTTAAATTACCTACTTTGATTCCAGAATTTAACATAAAAACTTCTCAAAAAAAAAATCGGCTGTAAGTAAAGTCGGTTTACTGACGATAGTTGAAAGTGACAACGTCATAAGAAAATACTGATAGAATGGTTGCATTTTAAAAGAAAATGTTCTTTTTCTAAAACACTGTTTAATAATCTTCATACACCAGAATATACTTTATTTCTTGTAAAAAAAGTTGCCAACCCTAGAGCGAAGGAACGACGCATGACGTCATCTTTTTTCGAGTGCTGCACACTCGAAAAAAGATGACGTCATGCGTCGTTCCTTATATCCATCGAATTATAAGACGTTGTCACGTCAAAAATTTATTTTCTGTTCAATAATAATGTATTTAATATTAATTCGCATTAACAACACATAAAATACCTATGCCGAATAACTTACCTTTAATTAAACTTAAATAAAATAACAAGTTCAAAAGACTAAACGGTCGGTGTTGAAGTTCTATATAAATATGCTTGCAATGAATAGAATTAATCTTACATTATCTACTTAAATGAAACAATGTATTACAGAAGTAGTGTAAGCTGTAACTAATGCTAAGTCGTTGATTAAAACTGTTGAATAGTGAACAGTATCGAACTATGGTGCTTTATGGGTTTGTCCAAGCGTTGCAAAATCCTCCAGACCGTCTATTGCTATTGGATTGGTATACAGGGGAGTGCTGGCTGACGACAATCGAATCTAATATTATTGAATTTAAAAATCCAATTACCCTTTCATATTAAAAGTTACTATAATAGTATATTGTTTTAAAATTTTAGTTTGATAGAAGTAGGAACTTTAAGAACGCAAATGAAATATTTGCGTATATTTGTGTATGTATGTTTGGATGTTTATTACTCTTTAACGCCGCTACTACTGAAGTTATTTGGCTGAAATTTGGAATGGAAATAGATTTTAATCTCTTAACTTAACTTTTTATCTCGACAAAATCCATGGTTTCCCGAGATTTGCGAAAACTGATGATTATGATGATATGAATGTTTGTTATTCTTTTACGCCTCGACTACCGAACCCAATTAGCTGAAATTTGGTATTGAGATATATTATAGCCTGGATTAACACATATATTACTTTTTATCCCGGAAAAATCTATGGTTCCTGAGGGATTTTTGAAAAACTGAATTCCACACGGACGAAGTCGCAGGCGTCTGCTAGTATATTATAGAATTTACCGAGAGATTCATGTGGTAAATATAATATATAATTGTTTTTGTAGTTCTCATTATTAGGTATAATAAAAAGTTAAAGTCTGCGTTTATTATATTAATGATTGTTTTTAACAAATTAATTTAATCAAATAATTAAAAAAAAGAATCACTATGTGCAACAATTAATCATGAACACTATCAAAACATAATAATTGACGATTTTTAGTAAAAATCGTTTGATAGTCTAATTCCTTGGGTATACCTACCTACTCTAAAGATTAGAGTAGAAATATTTAGTAACGAAAGTCTTCAGCCAGCGATGAGACAAAAGGCGAAATATGGGAAGGCTTAAAATGCGTGAGCCGACAGAGTCTCACCTGTCAGGCTTAGCTTTTGCTTTCTACAAGTAGGCGGAGCCGTGGGGCTGACAAGGACTACCGCCCGGGGCCGCTTCGCTTCTTCAACGGCGGGGCAATCTGGGCATTCGATGTAACAAGACTCTACGGCCCGTGGTTCTATGGCCCGAGGTTCCATGGCCCGAGGTTCTATGGCTCGTGGTTCCATGGCCCGTGGTTCTATGACCGTCGATCCGATGGAAGCTGACCGTGCCATGGTCGAGCGACGCTCAATGGTCCCCGAACGCTCCCTTCCGGACATTTCGGACGAGCATTCGATGGTTTGGGAACGTTTGAAGGTCTCAATACGTTTTGTATGTTGTGACTCTAGCGTTACGTTGCAACTTGGCAAATCTGTGCGGGAAAACCTACTAGCTTAGATATTGCGTGGTTATAAGAGTGCAGTGTACAGTGTAGACAGCTTGCTGGAATAACCATTAGGTATATAACTATTCTAAACTGGCAATGGACTTTCAGAATGGTTATTGCAGCAATATTGTCATATATATACAAACGTGTTTATAACTATATGTAGGTACTCGTATAATGTACAAGTACTTTGCATAGGTATGTGTTTTTAAACAATTATAAATTATACATTGCAGACAAGTGCGTGTAACACATGGCATTACAAAGACTGTAATAATTATCGTAATACTTAATATTTATAATTTGTATTGATAGGGTAATAATTGCAAAAAGTATCCAAAAAATTTGGACGTGAGCAAAATCAATTTAGGTACTCATAAAATATGATACCGAGGCAGAAAGTATGACCTAAAAATCGTTTGCAAAGCTGAATTTCAACAATTTCGTGTTAGTTCTCACAGCTGTTGATATCGAAGCATTCCACTAGAAATGACAAGCTTTTAGAAAATAATTATCATTCGACATATTACCAAACAAACAAATATGAAATATAGGTCTTCATTATCGCCAACATTTGCCCAATAAATTGGTTTGCGGTCAAAATAAGCATTCATTTAAATCAGCATTCCGCAGCTTGCATGGAGGGTATTTACGATTGTTTGTTGACTAGAATTTATGCACGATAGAACACCAGCACCTTCAGTAAATTTATTTCATTGTTTGTGACAGATATCGTTATTTATTTCTATAAATCGTATATCGGTATGAGTTATTTGTACACAAATCTCCCTAACGATTGATTCAGATGAATGGGAGTATAAAACAAGTTTTGCGTTTCTTTCAGTGTTCAATATGATTTATGAAATTCGATACAACTATCGTATTCTTTTTGATTTAGATTTTTGTATTTGTTATTTTTAAAATGTATTTAATTTCAATTTGTGGTAGATTTAGAATAATATTACCATGTGTGGGTATAATATAGGTACATTTAAAAAAGCCCGATAGGTATTGATGATGATAATCCAAGTTTTTTCACCTTTATAAGGCCCTAAGGTGAATCTCGGTCAAGGTACGCTTGAATATACCAGACGAGAGTAACGAACGACGTTCAAGAATTTAGTAAATTTCTCCCCGTAGAGGCACTTTAGTAGTCCTCCGTTTTCTTGTTTATTCCGCATTTGCGTGCCAATTGCATTTCTAAAGCTTGATAATTCTATGTAAAAGCGTCTACACACACGAGGCAATTTATGGTAGCGATTCTACGAAACTGAACGAACGATCTAGGGTCAACTTCACCACAGCCCCGACATCGCTACTGATTTTAGAGCCGTATGTAGGCGCTTTAACAGTTCTCTTTCCCAAGGGGGAACTAGGGACCTGGATAATAGGATCCAGGTCCCCCTTGGGAACCCCAGTATAGCCGAATTAACCGTGTTCCAAAACGATTACATAATTGTGCACAAATAAAGAAGGTTAATAATATTTAAAATATAGGGACTTTCAAATATTATGTGCCTTGGCTTGTTTAGCTTTTAAACGGCCCTGCTACGTAGGTAAAGGAACAGAATTTATTGCCTATTCCGAAGGCATATTTGCAGTAAAGCGACGCCGAATAGATATTATTTGCGACATACCCGCCTTGCCTGAGTGGCGACGGAATAGTATCGTTTTGCGTTTATGTTGTATTTTAGTACGCTATCAAACCATTGTAAAATAAAGTCTCTATTTTGCCATGCGTTATACTCAGAATACAATCAGTGATTCTGAAAATCGTTGTAAAAGGAAGTTTCATGTTAGACAATAAATTTAATATGTTCTCCCTTTATAACGTGAAAGAGTTACTACAGTAACATGTGAATTGTCTAATATGAAACACATATCAGTAAATACTTTTTACACTTTTATATAAATCGATAAAAGAGTGATCGTCGACTTTTCTTAAGCTTTAAGAGAAAGAAAAGAAGAACACACACATATACATATTAGTTTATGTATAGACAAGAAGCTCAAATACCGTTTGGTTGTTCGTAGTGGTTGTTGTCTTTGGTAAGTTTCCTATGCTTGCGCGGAGACAGGCACGGGGATCTGGAGCCGTCTCCAGCATCAGGCGTGAGGCGACGCGCCGCCAGGTCACAGAGCATTGACACTGCTTCCGCTCTGAAAGTTTTTAGCAGATATAGTTAAGAAAACAATTTCCAAGATTTCATACGTCTAAAACCGCTGGAGAACCTATATAAAGGCAACTCAAAAGTACTGTTTGATGTCCGTACAGAAAGCTTTATATCTATCTTTATAGCAGTGGACGTAAATTACTGATATTAATGACGATGATGAAATAAACCTTAGCTGAGTTTGTTGTGGGCTCTTCTCGGACCAAGGCACGTTTGGAACCCTCGTAACTTTTATTTAAGTTTTAACTATAATTACCACCATTAAATGAAATTATGACTTAATTTGAAAATAAATGAATTTTGAATTTTGATGATAAAGCAAAAAAGGAAATCTTTATAGGACTTTGTTGTCTGCCTGTCTGTACCTATGAACAATTATTTTTTGACAGAATTTTGTGACTGCTGAAAAAGTAATAGGAATTCAGGGAAATAATATTATACGCTATGTCGCTGTCTTTACCACTCTTTTTCATAGCGGATCTACAAATTTAAGGTGAGAGAGGTAATTGCAATTAGACAAATAGTATTCAACTATAATAATCGTCCGACGGATTAATGGTCACGAAGCAGAAGGTTGTAACTCCATCAATTTTTCAATTCCGGGCTGCTACTGGAAATTTCACGGAAGAAAGAAAAGCTCATTACTTCATTACCCACGATCACATGAACTCAAGGCTGACCACTAGACCAACGACGCAGACGATGAAAATTTGTAATTGCAACATACATGCTATGCTTGCTTGTCTATGCCTGTTTACCTCAATGGTGGTTTGGGCTTGTTGATTGGCCCGTCGGAGTCTGTAGGACCTTCTTCCTTCGGCGACATCGGTGACAGAGGAGTCGCGGCGTGGTCTCGGTATAGTCGCAGGCGCACCTCGGAGCCGCACGAACGCAAAAACGCGACCGCTTCCGCGTGCGACATGTTTGACATTGGTGTGTCGTTGACCTGTAAAGAACTTACCTTTTATAACAATTATAACTTGACGCTTGATTCTGATGTTAGGTTCTGATCTAACCGATACCTATCTATCGTTATAGTCCAATGGATATGACCTCTGCATCAGAGTGTGGATTCGAATCCTCTCCAACTTTTCAGTTGTGTGCATTTGGATCTCAAACGGTGAAGGAAAAACATCGACAACCTGCAAACCAGAGAATTTTCTCAATTCTCTGCTAGTGTGAAGTCTGCCAATCCGCATTGGGCCAGCGTGATGGACTGTTGGCCTAACTTCTCTCATTCTGGGAGGAGACCAGGTAGCCGAATATGGATTAATAATTAAGATGATGAATACCTAGCCGTTATAATACTATCCTAATTTTTGTTTTTCTCTTTTCAGTTCATTACGCTTAAGTAGTCAAGTTTTTTGTTTTTATAACTCCTCCTTCTGACTGATAAAAAAAACGTTATTTACTTGCTACTACCACTACTAGGTATATATCGATACTAAGCCCACTTAACGTTGTTAATGCGCAACACCGAACACAATAACGTCAATGTCATCTGTCTATCAAGTGCAAGTCAATTCAACGTCAACTGTCAACTGTCATTCTCTACTCTGTATCTGTAATTAATTTTCACTAACTGAAAAGAAATGTACGCTTCAATCAAAATTAAAATCACTGAAGATAATCCTGAAATTTTATTGAAATTACACAAATTCAACCAACAAGAATAAAAAATCACATTCTCCTCAACATTTTTGGTCCTTCGAGCCGGATTCGTCGGCGTCACGATCAAGATCAAGAAAAGAAGATCGAGTCGGGCAAATCCTTTGTTCACAATTCACTAATTCCCTCCCTTTACCGTTCTCGTTTACCCTTTTTCCGTGTTAAATTCTTATTAAAATATACTGGACTTCGCTTCTTTACTGTAAGTACTTTTATAAACCTCCATAAAAATGATTAGTGACGAACAAAATGTGAATATTCCACGATCGCCACATAACGTCAAAATGGCGGAACTAATTAGAAAACGTGGCACGTACAAAGGGCGTCTTACTATTTTTGAAAAATTCATATCTAAATTCGACTTAACTAATACTCCATTATCACCAATTCAAATGTCAGAAATTAACTTGAGATTTAAATCCATCAGTAGTTTATATAATGTATTTAATGACTTACAAACACAAATCGAAGAAGCGTGCCGGGATGTAGATTTAACAAAACAATATGAAGAAAGAGAAGTGTTTGAAGAACAGTATTACAGAGCTTTAGCCTCCGCAGAGTGCTTAATCAAACTTAATGACGCTGCTTCTAGTTCTAAGTGCACCCCATGTGGGGAACACTCAAATAAGCCACTATCTATTAAGTTACCGGACATCAAATTACCGACGTTTGATGGGTCATATGACCATTGGCTAGAGTATAAAAACTCCTACATAACTATGATCCACTCACGCACAGATTTAGACCCCATACAAAAATTTCATTACCTGAAGTCCTCGCTCAATGCGGCAGCATTGCAGGTCATCAGCGCATTAGAGTTCACTGCAGAGAATTATGCACATGCGTGGGATTTACTTCAAAATAGGTATAATAATAATCGTTTGCTAATATATAACCATGTCAAAGCTTTGTTTTCCATTACATCCTTAAATAAAGAATCTGCCCCACTAATTAGGAAGTTAATTGATACTATTCTTAGAAATCTTAGGGCTCTGAGTACACTAGGTGAGCCTACTGAATCATGGGACACATTAATTATATACTTAGTTGTAAGTAAACTCGACCTATCCACTGAGCGCAAATGGGAACAACATAAAGGGTCTTATAATTTAAATTCACACCAAGAATTAAACCCAGTTAAGCTAGATCATTTAATACAGTTTTTAAGGGATAGGGCAGATGTTTTGGATGTTTTAAAAACTAATTGCAGTAAGAGTGACTCTAGACACAATATGATTAATAATGCTAATAATAATAATCAATCAATTAGGAAAGTATCCTTCAATCAACATCAGTCGCACAGTCATGTTACTTCACAAGTTAACAAAAACAATTCACATTCCAAATACACTCAAGCTTGCCCTATGTGTGATGATTCACATCCAATTTATTCATGTACTAAGTTTCTAGATTTATCGATTAATGATAGAATTAAATTAGTGGATTCCAAGAAGTTATGCAGGAACTGTCTTCGCAGAAATCACACTAGTTCGGACTGCCTATTTGGTCCGTGTAAGAAGTGCTCATCCAAACATAATACACTTCTGCATAGTCATGTAGTTATTGAAAATGTAAACGCATCAACATCATATGTACACACAAATACATCTTTGCCAGTTGATATGAGCCCTTCATCTCACTCAACTGCCTTGAACTGTACCGAATATCCCTCTAAGTCACACACAAAGGAGATTACTTTAAATAATTATAATTCACACAACTTAGTTTTGCTATCTACTGCCTTGGTAGACGTAGTAGCTAGTGATAATAAATTACATACAGCACGGGTTTTGCTGGACACTGGCAGTCAAATATGCCTTATTAACCAATCATTTGCACACAAAATAAACGCACAACTTATACAGTCCTCTGTTCAAGTTATGGGAGTAGGTCATGCAGTCACTCAAAGCGCACATAAGTGTACTGTTAAAATACACTCAAGAGTAAACAATTTTCATACACACATACAATGTTTGGTTTTACCTCGCATCACAGCCAGTATGCCACCATGCCAGTTAGACATTAGTAAAATTTGTATTCCAAACAACATTAAACTTGCAGATCCTAATTTTCATCATCCTTCTGATATTGATATTTTAATAGGTGTTGATAAATTTTGGGAATTTCACAACAAGGGTTTCATAAAGCTATCAACAGGGCCATATTTACATGAAACCAAACTAGGTTGGGTCATATCTGGACCAATACACACAAGTACTAACTTGCGCATCAATAATCAAGTTAGTTGTAACCTAACTAGTAGTTTAGATAGTCAATTAAAAAGATTCTGGGAGTTGGAAGAAATTCCTTCCTCGGGGAGCAAAATGCTCACAGCAGATGAACTCACTTGTGAACAAATTTTCTTATCAACTCACCACCGAGAACCTGATGGTAGGTTTTCTGTTAGAATTCCTCTAAAAGAACCCGCTGATGTTTTAGGGGACAGCTATTCATTAGCCGAGAAGAGATTTTATTCATTGGAACGCAAGTTTAGAAATTCACCTGATCTTAAAGAAAAGTATTGTGAATTTATGCGCACATATGAACAATTGGGGCATATGACACAAATTGACACTTATAGTTATCCTTATTATATGTTACCACATCATGGTGTTATTAATGAAAATTCAAAAACAACAAAACTACGTACCGTGTTTGATGCAAGTGCTGTCACCAGTACAGGAAAATCCTTAAATAGTATACAACATATTGGGCCTACTTTACACAATGATAATTTTTCTATTCTTCTTCGTTTTCGTCAATACAAATATGTTGCATGTGCTGACATAGAGAAAATGTACCGACAAATTGATGTACAGACTGATCAACGCACTTTACAGTTAATTTTATGGCGAGAGAATCCTTCTGACTCTTTGAAAATATTTAGGCTCAATACGGTTACATATGGTACTGCATCGGCTCCTTATTTGAGTATTAGATGTTTAAAGCAACTTGCACAGGAATGTGAAAATAAGTACACTGAGAGGATAACAATTATGTGTCTAAAATAATCAATGAAGATTTTTTTGTTGATGATCTAATCACTGGCCATGACAATCATGATACCCTCATGCAAATTTGTGATCACATCACATCAGTTTTAGCCTCAGGATGTTTTCCATTACATAAATGGTTATTTAATACTTGCTTAAACACACCTAATGAATCAAGACATTTATCTTTAGGAGATGATTGTTCAAATAAAACTCTCGGTTTGGGTTGGTTCACTCAAAGTGATGAATTATATTTCACTACCAAACTTAAGGTAAACACACACACTGTTACTAAACGTTCAATGTTATCTGTAATTGCTCAGATTTATGATCCACTTGGGTTGTTATCACCAACAATCATATGTGCCAAAATCTTATTGCAAAAATTATGGCTTTCCAAACTTGACTGGGATGACCCCGTTCCTCATGATGTGGTTCAGTCTTGGGAAAAGTTTATTAAATCATTTGACTGTTTAAAGGATATTCGCATTCCTCGACATGTTATAGGTTCACATAATCAATACATTGAACTTCACATTTTCAGTGATGCTTCACAAAGTGCTTATGGTGCTTGTAGTTATATACGCTCTTATTCAGACAATTCACCAGTGTTTATCAAATTGTTATGTTCAAAAAGTAAAACAGCTCCATTAAAAGCTATAAGTATTCCTCGATTAGAACTATGTGGATCTTTAGTGGGTGCCAAATTGTTTGCAAAAATAAGTAAATCATTGCGACTTAAATTTCATAAAGTATATTTTTGGACGGACTCCACCATAGTGCTTGGATGGCTTCGCATGTCACCACATCTTTTAAAATCATTTGTACAAAACCGAGTTACTGAGATTAATGATATTGCAAGTGAAGCTTGTTGGAGACACGTTAGCAGTGGGGACAACCCTGCTGATTTGTTATCTCGAGGCATGAGTTTTGATGCGCTTGATAAATGTCAATTATGGTGGAATGGTCCTGCTTTTTTACACAATCATCATTCAGAATGGCCACAAAGGCATTTTACAAAAGAGGTTCCTTCAGATTTACCAGAATTAAAATCTGCAAGTGTAACTGAGATGTCACTACATTTAAATTTATATAGTGGGTTATTTGATTTCAATCGGTTTTCATCATTTAATCGCTTAAAGCGCAGTGCAGCCTACGTACTACGATTTATTCAAAATTCACGTACAAAACGCAATAATCGTTTGGTTGGTCCGCTCTCGGTTGAAGAGCTGAATACTTCCAGTACATTATTGACGCGAATATCACAAATAGAATCATTTCCTTTAGAGTACAACTGTTTAACGAAAAATTTAAAACTAAAATCTACTAAAAGTATTACCGGTTTATCTATTTTTCTGGATAAAGATGGGTTAATACGCATAGGTGGTAGACTTGCAAATTATGACAATTTTTCTTACAATAAAAAGCATCCTGTTTTACTCGATAGCAAACATTGTTTCACTCGTTTGTTATTTGCATTTGAACATAAAAGATTATTCCACGCAGGACCTCAATTACTTTTATATCACATTAGAGATGAATGGTGGCCTTTAAAAGGTAGAAATTTGGCTAGACAAACAGTTCATAGATGTGTTACTTGCACACGCTTCAAAGGTCAAACCTTGACACCCATTATGGGAAATCTACCCTCAGAACGTTTTCAATCAGGTTTTCCCTTCATGCGCTGCGGAGTGGATTATGGAGGCCCAATTTTGATACTTAATCGACGAGGTAGAGGTGCGCGATTGGAAAAGAGTTATATTTGCTTATTTGTTTGTTTTAGTACTCGTGCGGTGCATTTGGAATTAGTCACTAGTTTAACAACTGATGGATATTTACAGGCTCTGAAAAAATTTATATCTAGGCGTGGAAAACCATTAGAAATTCACTCAGATAATGCCAAAACGTTTATTGGTGCTATGAAAGAGTTTTCCGATTTCATAGACAACAATTCAGATGCAATAGTAGAGTATGCACATGATAATCATATCAAATTTAAATTTATTCCACCTTATGCGCCTCATTTTGGAGGTTTATGGGAGGCAGGCATTAAATCCTGTAAATTTCACTTAAAACGCGTGGTAGGCAATGCCCATTTAACTTATGAAGAATTTAGCACGGTTTTAGCCCAAATTGAGGCTATTCTAAATTCTCGTCCCATTTCCCCTTTGTCCTCTAATTCCTCAGACCTTTTACCTCTTACCCCCGCTCACTTCCTCATTGGCCGCCCACTGACAGCACCAGCTTCTGAAGATCTGACTACTACACCATCACATCGGTTGACACGCTATCACAGAATTGAACAACTCAGACAACATTTCTGGCAACGTTGGTCTAAGGAGTATGTCTCTGAACTCCAAACTAGAACTAAATGGAAGAGTCCAAGTCGAGATATCACCGAAGACATGTTAGTCCTTATAAAAGAAGATAATTCTCCACCCTTAAAATGGCGTCTTGGAAGAGTCACTGAAGTCTCAAGAGGCAAAGATGGAGTAGCTCGAGTTGCCTATATTCGCACATCTGAAGGCATAATTCAAAGGGCTTGTTCGAAAATATGCCCCATCTTTCCAGAGGACGAGGACCCTGAAGAAGAAGACATTGGAAGAGTTCTTCCAAGGCCGGGGGCATGTTAATGCGCAACACCGAACACAATAACGTCAATGTCATCTGTCTATCAAGTGCAAGTCAATTCAACGTCAACTGTCAACTGTCATTCTCTACTCTGTATCTGTAATTAATTTTCACTAACTGAAAAGAAATGTACGCTTCAATCAAAATTAAAATCACTGAAGATAATCCTGAAATTTTATTGAAATTACACAAATTCAACCAACAAGAATAAAAAATCACATTCTCCTCAACAAACGTTAAATGATGATAACTAGGTTTGCCATTTCTTTAAAATACCAATGTTATATGATCGCATAAACGCAATTTTTATATTTCAGCACATCTCAATGAACAACCAAGATATCCCTAATTGCGTTAAAGAGGTCGTCGTTAACATAGAGTTAAGTGGAAGTAACCCTTAAATTTGTTTATGTAAATACTTAATATTGAGAACGTGCGATACTTAAGTATTCAAGCTCATAAAAGTGTCTCCGTCTTGCACCTAGCCTCCAGTAGTTTTAATGTACAAATTATAAACACAAATGGAGTATGTGAGTGAGAGAATATAGAGTGCACTTGTGTTAGGGCAATAAGTACACTTGTGAAGAAACTAGGTAAAAATATAAGGCTTAGATTTGTCGCTACATTTGACCATTATTGTCACTGTATTTATCCGGGTGGGTTCCGTATCCAAAAGGTAAAACACTGGGATCCTAATACTAACACTCCGCAGTCCGTCCGTCTGTGTGTGACTAGGCTGTATATCATGAATTGAGATAGTTAGAAAGTTGCAATTTTCACAGATGATGCATTTCTGCTGCCGCTGTAACAACTAAAACTAAAAAAACAGAATAAAATATTGGGAGCCCTATGCAATAAATGTATATTTTTGCTGCTTTTTGATAATGATACAGAACCCGTCGTGCTCGAGTTCAACTCGAATTTGGCCAGTTTTTTATTATCAGGTAGCCAGCAGCAAGATTTCAATAACGTTAGCAAATATTTTTACTAATAGGTATTGCACATACAAGCATCGGTTTACATTAAGTGCCCATTGTGTGCCGGTATCATTTTAACAGTAAACAACCCCTTGTGTTCGACCCTTATCACGTGTCACTATTGTTTTCTTACTTTTTTACAAAAGTATCAAGTAAATAGTCTTGTCACCAGATGTTATGCATACTTTTTAATTAACTTGTTGTATATACTTTTGTGCGTTTTTTGGTACGAAACCATAGAAGACTCCTCAAGGAACCCCTCCTATTTTAATACCTTTTATGGTTTTAATTGAAACATAAAGAAGTAATAAACAAAGTTCGTTATTACCTTTACATAAAGTGAGTCACAAAGCTAAAGTGGTAAAGTAAATAAATAGTAAATTAAGATGTTATAGTAAACGCATTAACAAATGAGTATTGAGCTGCTGAGCGACCTCTATCTCTATCTTCGACCGCAGTTGGTAGTGCTGTGGGTCCCAACAGGGAAGTTCTGGGATTTCTTCTATTAGTTCGAGGATATAATATTCTCTAAATTGACTGAAGTCTAACCTGTAGGTAGGCATCTATCGTGGCTATATTTCCTTTTTTTCCACCCTATCGGCAAGACGTACCTACCGCCCAGCGATTTAGTCCAATTCTAATACCACGCCGCGTGGCAACCCTTAGAGGTATGGATATGGGTAGAATTAAAGTACCTCTTCCAAGGAATCCCGCTTCCATATTAGACTGTCGTCACTTAACATCAAATGAAATAGCAATCAAGAGGTAACTTATCATTGAGTATCAAGAGTAAAAACTTCAAAACTTACCGCAACAATTCTGTCCCCCGGTTGTATTCTACCGTCGCTCAAAGCTGGTTCCCTGACTAGAGCTCGCACGTAGTGTCCTAAAGCGCTGTGGTCTTCCTTGCGGAGTGTGAAACCGAGGGAGCCGTTGACTTTTGTCATTACTATGTCAAACTCCTAGAAACATACAAATATACGATACTAAAGGCAGTGTTCACCACCTCCTGACAAGTGTCTGATAGCTTATTCACAAGTGTTGTCTTTGTCATTTGATAGTAAGTGATAACTCATTGTTAGATTATGCGACACTTATCAGAGTTGCAGGTGAAACTAACCTTTATACTAATAACAAAAATAGGTGCAGTAAAATAACAGCGTTGATATCATAAATGAGCAATGTTTAATTAAAAAACTTTGCAGGCTTAAACAGTGGGAAACCCGAGGAAACAATAAATATACCAGATCTATACCAGCGTAACAATTAATATGAGACATGAGTAGAAGTAGGAGTTTAATATCACATTTTTACATATTGTATACGATTGAAAAACCAGTCCTTTGGCAGTCGTGTAAACATTAACATGATTTTTTAATACTTATCACATTTTTACATGTCTAATATTTGATAAAGACTTCATTGTACGCTGCGTTGCGAATAAGCACATGGATAAGGCCCTCGCGTGGGTTTCTATTTTCTTATTCCGAAGTTAGAATTTTTACTGAAAGTTTCTTTGATGAAAGAAAAGGTCCGTATTCCATAGCCCGAACTTCGACTTCCGAAGTCATATAGGTCAACCAGTGGATTAACGAAGCAGTGAAAGAAAAGATTCACAAAATTTTAAATTCTAAAAGTCTAGTATTTGTATTTTCCTCCAAAGTACCTTTTACCTTGATAGGTAACCCAAATCGATTATGCCTCCTTGGAATCCACAATATTGAAAATGTTCCATTTTTATTGAATTCAGAACATGCTCGTGGCTCGTCTCAAAATTGCCATCCCTTCCTTATTCTAAGAATATACTAACACGGCACAAAAAATTCTCTACAATTTTGCGATACAACACAAAATGACAGTCATGCGGAGTTACACATTTTACTCACCACAGATCCATCATCCTAAGAAGCGTGAACAGAAATCTTATTAGGAACAAGGACATTTAGGGAGCTACGTTACAGGATATTGAATAAATAATTATGTCACGATTACGAATATATAACAAGCAATACACTGACAATGTTTGTTGATTACACTTTGAATCGCTAGCTTATGTTTTGCTAAGTTATATAAGTCACCGTTAAATTGTAAAATACATTAGTTTATAATCTCACTCGCGATATTGTAATCTGTCGATATATTGTGAACTGAACATACTGATTACAATTTAACGTGTTATGTTATGTTTTCGGTATATTATAATTTATCGAAGTGATACCGTTAAATTGCAATCTTAAAACGTCAATTGTCCGAACTTGCCCCTGATTGATCGGCCTTACAGCAAACCGTTCTGTGTCTATAGAGTTAGCAATGAAACACATATGTGAGTCAAATAAAATTCTTCAAGAATTATGACATCGCGTATTTAGTTATTATTTATTATACCTAAAGACTGACCTCAGTGCCCGAATTTTTATGTTCTGACCTAACCTAACTGAACTTAATGAAATCGGGTCATCTTAATAAAAAAAAAAAATTATTGTACTCAAAGGTTCTTTTACAAAACAAATAAAGCATTATTTATAAAAATAATATCATAAATTCCTAGGGCTTTTTCAAAATTATTCAAATTAGCTTCAGATAATTAGGTGGTGGTAATTGCGTTTTATCATTTATTGCGGGACATCCTGTATATTATTTCACTGTAGTTGGTTAGAATAAACATCTAATATTATGTCACTAATAAAAAATACGCAATACGACAATTTTTAATTCAGCCTACGACCTAACATTGAACACGATGCCTAATTGAGTAAACCGATCCAGTGACACCTGATAAACCACGTAATAATTGATATATTGGATCAATACTAGAACAGCTCGACAGTAGGTATGCGAAATTAGTTTCGCATGATTAATTACTGATTAGTAGCAGTTTACATAATATCTGACTTCGTATACGTAATTAAGCAAGCAGGTAATTTCGAGTATAATATGTTTTGAATATATTGGCCTCTAGCTATGTGGCACGTAGATTCTCTTTCTTCAAACGCTAACGTTTCGAAAACTAACAAAATGTATGTTATGTATGGGAATGACAGATCCGATCGATAACTTGATTACGTGATCATGAATCATCAAGAATATCATTTCCATAAATTTTTAATTTTAGAAGCGTTAGCGTTTGTAGAAAGAGAATCGACATGCCACATGGCTACACTCTAAGGAGCTGAATTTACTTTGCAGGTGAGTACCTAAGTATAAATCGAAATGTACATAGAATAACATGTTGCGATTATTTTAGCTTTAAAAATACTTACTATAATCTGATTCATGGCTTTCTCTGATTCAAGCAATACTAAGTAGATCCTCAAAAAGACATTAGGTATTGCTATAAGGTACTTCCATTAAGATAGTTGTTGATTTGTAACACTTTAAATACGAGTACTTAGATGTAACTTTAATGTCGGTAAGTGCATCAAAAGTAATTCTAGAATGTTAACCAAATACCAAAGGTACATATAGATATGCACTTAGATATGCCTTAAATTTTTTAACCAGTCTCAAATAATTATTATAAAGGAAATTTGTTCGATAGGATAAACATCAAATTCAAGGTCATAAACATTTCTATTAAACAAAAACCTTGTCAAAAGTTACTTTAAATCACTAAAATGCGTTTAGGATGCCTGTGTTAAGTTTATTATAAGAAACCTATTAAGTAAAAGCCGAGCTACAAGCAAAGTTTAGCAAAGTCTCAAGTTACACAAAGATTCCACCTGGTAGCGAGAGCTTATTTGTTAGACAGTTACGTGGAATTATGATTAATCATTATATTATATACTACGCTACGATATTAAGTTTATCGTTGTTTACTCATACTATAAAGAACGGGATATGAAACCCTAGTGTATATGATCTCTGCCTTCGTAGGTTAGAATCCTTCCCGATTTGTATAGTTGTTTGGCAAAAAAAAAGGTTAACAACTTCTAGTTTAATAAGTTGATGAAGTTACGATTAATTTGTAAATATTTCTAACTTAATTATATATAATTTGTAATAAAATAATAACTAAAACGTATCGATTCTTCTGCCGAAACAGCAAAACACCGATCAAGAAATCGCATACTCTGAGTAATGATCTTTGTAAAAAATATTGGTATGAGTATTGCAATTCAAATTTACAGTTGTTAGTAGTGTAAGGACACAATATATTGGTGTTAAATATTTTCGATATGTGAGTTTGCCTCGTCCCTCCTAAAAAAACGATAAACAATTTTGTAGCTGAATTTGGTGATACAAGTCCATAGTGTAATTGGTCTGAGGTTGCAAATCAGAACTTTCTCATAAATCACGATTTTCGCAAACTTACGGAGACATTTATATATCTATACTAATATTATAAATATACTGGACCGATTTGAAAAATTCTTTCAGTGTAAGATAGCCCATTTATCGAGGAAGGCTATAGGCTATATTTTATCCTCGTAATCCTACGGGAACGGGAACCACGCGGGTGAAACCGCGCGGCTTCATCTAGTTATTCATAAATAGGTAGAAGGTATGGCCAAAAGCCGAAGTACTGTTGTAAAGTTGTGTAACTGGGTCGAACGAGGTGCAGTGTGTTGCAGTAAGTTCGCTTGTATATTATCGAAGTTGTCACATCTGGCGTTGCTTCAGATAGGCACAAAGACAATGCTGCATTGGACAGGTTGCATTTGTTAAAGTTAGTCTACCCACTCGTATTAATGGTACGTGTTGTTCCATTGAACTTAATAGCTGTAATGTCCAACATTGTATCGTTAGATTTAACAGCAAATTGACTTAAGTAATTAAGTTAGTACTTTAGGTAGTAATACTTTTAATAAGGTTGGCTGTAATATTAGGGTAATAGGTACTTTTTAGTATTAACTTATTTAAAACAGCTACTGAAGTACAGATACTTAGATAATATCTCGTATTTGCTAAAAATCAAGCCAATCAAGTTGAATTTGTAAGAAAAGATCAAGTTATTAAGTGCCTTTAATATTGAAATCGATATTGAAGTCTTTTTGAATTTTATTTAAAAAGGTATTATCGTCAATACGTCGACATTTAAAATATATTGAAAATGAATAACAGAACGATGCATTTAATCTTTATCACAAGAATATTTTATTTAAAAAAAAAAAAGAATATTTGCCATACCTTTTTTTAATATGACCAATATTCCCATTCCCTTCCAACTAGTCGGGAAAGACTGTATTAGGAGTGGATACGACAATAGACCAACGGGGCGGGGATCGAATCACCACCCCTCGGTGATGAGTACGGCCGCTTTACCGTTGAGCTATTGAGGCTCGAATATGACGAACACTTAGGTAAATATGAAAATCAGGTTAAAAATTTAATAGAAAATGTACAAGCACAGTGTTTAGAGGGACTAGCCGACATTTAACTAAAATCACGCAATATATTGAACCTATCATTTATATATTGTAATACTCACTCCATATTGTATGTCGTAGACTGGCAAAGGTCTGTCGAGATCGGGTAAGTGCAGATCGTGAGCTCTCCGGTCGTCGGGACTCGCTTCACGTCTGCCTCTGCCTTCTGATGACGATGTTGTTGCGCTGCTGGTCGTTTGCGACAGTCTAAACAATATTAAAAAGAAATTACTTTTGTTAGAAAATTAAATAAGAAGGCATTTGTATTAACGGATATGCTACATTAGATGTTAAAAACAACCTTGTTATAACTATAGTGTTGTCAATATACGTAGGTACCATGACGTATAATGAGGAGTAATTCTTTGTTCTTAAAACTAAACTAAAATATACTAAACTAAACTAAAATAAATAAATAGATTTAAAAACGTATATTGACATAATTCATAAGTGAAGTTATGTCAATATACATATAGATAAAAGATTGATGTTTGACTATTTTCTTCTTGTTGTTTGTTCTGTTGGAAAGGTATAAAAACGTGGCTTCATGGATGAGACGGGTGCAGTTTTTGTGAAGAGTTGTGTTATTAAAGTGGTGTGTTTGTGAACCTCGAGTTTCTTTTCTCGCCGCCCCTAACACTTTGATATCTAATAATATGCTCCCAATCGAAGCAATCCAGCGACGTTGTTCCGATGGTTGTTTCAGTCAATGGTTATATAGCGAAAAGCTTCGACCAACACCTTAAGAAGCTTTCGCTTAACTGTTGGATCAAGAGTCGGATACAGAAGGCAGTGTTTTTTAAGACAGCGCGTATTGTGAGGTGGTTCCCCACTCTGGAACCTTGACCGCCGGTTGCTTGGGCACATAAATGTCCCGCAGCAGGGGGTTGATTTTTTTTCTATACATATTTAATAGTGTTTTGTATCATGTTAAAAAATTTAAAAAAGGACACATAAATAAATATTAATCGATTATGAAACACGGCCAAAACTCACGTGATATTAGGTCGGAGTATGCCCGACTAGTTTCGAACCCATACGGGGTCCTTAGTCATGAGCTGGTTCTTGAATCGCGGCACGATCCAAACTCCAAATCAAATCAATTAATATGAATAACACTCACGATAGTTAAAATTCTAAAATATAAATAAATGATAGAGAAAAAAAAATAATTTTTGTCGTGAGTTCAAGTTGAACGGCAACAATATTTATTTACAGGGTGTTTTAGTTTTGTTTGCCTAATCATTCATCAGCATTAACACCCATATTTTGCTCACTGTCGAGCACGAGTCTCCTCTAAGAATGAAAGGGGTAGCCCAAATAGTCGACCACGCCAGCCCAATGCGAATTTTTAAAATGCACATAACCGAAAAGTTGAAGGTGCATGCCCCGGACCGGATACGAACTAACGCCCTCGGAATCGAAGGCAGAGATCATATCCACTGGGCTATCACAAACAGGGCTATCTATGGTATGCCAAATACAACAGGGTTTTTAGCTAAGAAAATAAAAAAATAATCTTAATAAATATATTTTTACTATAAGAATTGCCACTTAATGGTGGAACTCCGTCCGGTCAGGACATATAAAATGGAAATAATCGAATAACTTCCATATAACTTTTATTACACAATACGACAAACTTTTAATGTGTAGTTAAACAATAAGCCGGTTTTACGATACCATTTCATACGAGGTATCATGAGAGAAGTAATAAAATATTAGGTTTAGTTTCGATATATTCGTATTCAATTTCAAACTACGTACAGTTTACGGTTTTCAAACTAATAGCTTTAGTTCGCTTTCCGAGATTTAAACAGGCTTTAGTTAGTTATTATATTTGCGACTTATCGCGTATAGAAAATATATTTTTGAGTACCTGGCTTTTTTATTATTAACTAGCGGACGGCTGTGACTTCATCCGCGTGGAATTTAGTTTCTCACAAATCTCGGGAACCAAGAATTTTAACAGGATCAATCCCGGGATAAAAAGATGGCTATGTGGATATCCAGAGTAATTGCTATTTTCATTCCAAATTATGTCAAAGATAGTGAATTAGCCTGCTAGATGTGTGTTCCTTCCGAAGCAGAGATGTAAATCCAGAATCATTAAATAGAATATCTTAACTAAGAAATAATTGAAACTTTCGCGCGGAAAATTTTCAGTCGACCCCGGGCGACAAATTTTCAGTCGCCCCGGGCGTCGAAAACCCACGCTACGCTACTGAACTGAACTGATATTCAATTTTACAGTGAAATTACGATATTTCCTACGTTTATTTTCCCATTTTAGCCAAAAACGACTTTGTTTTCTTTGTTGGTCCCATAGATAAACTGAACAAACTGTTGTTACGGACAAAAATACGATGTTTGTGAACTGTGAACTTTCGAAGAGTTGGGTTCTCTGGAGACCATTCTAGATGGAGCATCAGGTCAAAGTTATCAATTACTTGTTTGACGATTATACTGGCACGAGTGAAGAACTTAATCGAGTAAACATACGCAAAACTGCGTAACTTCAATTTGGAAAGGATGAAACTCTTACACTGCTGGACCGATATAAGTAAACTGGCTTTCAAATAAAAAAACCGAATGAAAATCTATTCATCCATTTCAGAGCTACGATGCCACAGACAGATTAAAAACATAACATAACAAGGGTATTATGTCAACGATGTCAAACTTATTAAACCCCTATTTTTGCGTCGGTGTTTAAAATCGTGAACGAAGTCGCTTGTGTGAGCCCTAGTTATAAATATTGGTAAATCATGCACCTATATAAATTCCCAACTCCAATTAAATTACATTCAGTACCCGAGCCCCTAGCTATTATAATGTGGGACACAAGGCATATAAATAACTTTTGGTAACGTATACCCACTACGTTTTTGTTTACCCAGTCCCTTTATACGATTCCACGGGGAAGGTTAAAGCGTAGTGCAAAACATAATACACACAACAGTAAACATATCACTAAGTACAATTCTCAGTTTTGGGTACTTAGTGCCAACAACTGCGGAATGGGACTAAAATTATTATTCCCACTAAAACGCCGCATTCACCCGAAGTAGGCGCCTATTTACTAGTTTTGTGTGTGTGAACAGTTATAGGAAACAGTATCAACGGCGCTCTATTTATGCCGGGTGTCCCACAGTGGGAAATTTCTCTTCGTGACATTTTCCGTGCCTACCTGCGCTTACAATGCTCAACTTTAAGTGTTACATCTCACTCGGGACTTTTTATTGTCGATTCGCCCTGGATGTCTGGCCGCGTCGACACATTTGAGTCATTATCTACATGGCCTTAAAACTGTTTGTGGTCACCAGAATTCAATTGTAATTTGGAAGGTTTTATTACTTTGTTTGTCCACTTTGTAATAAGGACTTATAGATCCAGCCAGGACCTCTGATCTAACGTTGGTCCTGTAAAGACTCTCTACTTAATATATTCTATTTTTTGCTTTCTTCTACACCAAATTTCAGTTGGGTAGGTTTATCCGACTGAAATTTGGTGTAGAAGAAAGCAAAAAAGTTGGGTAGGTTTATCCGAGAGCTGTGATAGCCCAGTGGATATGACCTCTGCCTCTGATTCCGGAGGGTGTGGGTTCGAATCCGGTCCGGGGCATGCACCTCCAACTTTTCAGTTGTGTGCATTTTAAGAAATTAAATATCATGTGTCTCAATCGGTGAAGGAAAATATCGTGAGGAAACCTACATACCAGAGAATTATCTTAGTTCTCTGCGTGTGTGAAGTCTGCCAATCCGCATTGGGCCAGCGTGGTGGACTACTGGCCTAACCCCTCTCATTCTGAGAGGAGACTCGAGCTCAGCAGTGAGCCGAATATGGGTTGATGACGACGAGGTTTATCAGATCGTCGTACGTATCTACTAACCCCGGGATAAGGTTTAGCAACTCTTCAAAAAACACTGTTACAGATCAAACTTTAAGGATCTCTAGGGAAGCCTTGCCTCGATGCTAAGTATCTGGCGAGTATCAACACGTGATACATATAAAAAAAAAACACGTTATATATACTTGGATAACTTAATTTGTCCCTTAATTGCTGCTTGCTCCTAAAGTCAACACGATTTAAATCCATAATTGCCTACTGTAGGTACCTATTTATCTATGATAGGAGAACGAAATGTGAATTTGAGAGCTTTTATAAAATACCGAAGGTCAATCAAGCGATCTCAGTTCATTAGTAAGTACATAAACATAAAAGTTATAGATGTATGTAACAGGGAAAGTCAACATTTTGTCGAGCGACAAGTCGCCAGCTTGATAGATTAATAGATAGGCCTTGTGTATAGTTAATGTCACTATACGTAGAAGCGTGGTAGAAACTTCGCTGATATAGTGATGTAATACTAGGTAGGTAGGTACATGCAAACTTTGCAGACATTAAAAATAGATTCGTGACCTTTGTGTATATCAACTTGAATACTGAAATACAGGCGTAATTCCACTAACTCATAATAATAACATAAATATGATTTGTGGATGTGAATTAATATACAGATACCTAAAAGTATTGTAAGATTATCTACGACTTTTTTAAATATGATTTTAATGAAATAAGGCTCTAAGATTAACCTAATGAAGCGGCATGAAAATAATTCGTCGTCGTCGTCGTTATCAACCCATATACGGCTCACTGCTGAGCTCGAGTCTCATCTCAGAATGAGAGGGGTTAGGGCAATAGTCCACCACGCTGGCCCAATGCGGATTGGCAGACTTCACACACGCGGAGAATTAAGAAATTCTCTGGTATGCAGGTTTCCTCACGATGTTTTCCTTCACCGATGAAAATAATTAATTCGCTTTAAGTGATAATGAAGTTGTAAGTGACCATTTTAACCCCTAAACGAAAATTAACCTTCGAGTTTGGAATCATTGGGTTTTAGCAAACTCTCTGGATGTTAAAGCAAAATTCTGATTATATATTTTTAATATTATTTTTGGTTTAATTCTTTTACTTTTCGTTTTATTAGGCGTAAGTTCACCTTCGATTACGTTTACTTTTAGCCAATCAAAAATAGGTACATAAGGCTGGTAATTCCAGCGTGTTAATTATCCCGACCATCACACTGTCAGTGTCAGTCTAACGCAGTGTAATCTTAGACAGTGTAATTAAAATCAAGGAAATTGCTATTTCAGGAGGGAAAGCCAATTTCCTCGATATATCAAACCTCTTTGCACCTATACCTGGATTAATGTCTAGGCAAGAACAGTCTTTTGCTGCTTTTTACATTGTTGGAGGATTATGTAATTATGTAATATATAATCAAGGGACAAAGCCCACATTGTTAGTGAGGCCCACATGGTTAGCGAAAAGCTGTCGCAAGTAGTAATAATCAGCAACATCTTGCAGGGCATGCCACGAACACGTCCTAGCAAATATTGAACTGCGTTCAATAACTTGAGGCGTAGGTTTCAAACATCATGTGCTTATAGTGGTAGAGGGACGAGGACTTCCCAGGACTTCCCAGAACGAGCTCATTCTTAAAAAGCTCTACAAAGTAGTGTTACTAAATTAAGAACGTTTTTTCGCTGTTTGATTCTTCATCATCATCATACCTCTAACCAACATAGGCCTTTTGCATAGACTTCCAAACATGGCGGTCTCGAGTGGCTCCCTGCAAACCGCTTAATGTCTTCGGTCCATCTTGTGGGGGGGGGGGGGGGGCGCTCTACCAACACTGCGCTTTACGGTGTGGGGTCACCATTCCAGCACCTTGGGACCCCAACGTCTGTCGAGTCTTCGAACTATATGCCCTGCGCATTGCCACTTCAGCTTCGTGATTCGCTGAGGTATACCTATAAGTGTCTTTGGTACTTCCACGGTCTCCCCTTTTCATAATAGATTCTTTGCCACATTCTACAAAAAAATAGGCGCAACCGAATTGAGAACATTCTCCTTTTTTAAAATCGGTTAAAGATCCATTCATTTCTCACCTTGCGTGTAAAGGATGACAATTGAGCGGGTCGAGGGGTAGATGCGGAGGGTGCGGGGTCCTCGCTGGTGGTGTCGGGGGGTCGGGCGGCGTGATGCTCTCCAGCACATCACTGGGGGGTCGACAGACACGGAGTTCCACTCGCGCTGACGCTGTACGAAGTACTTCCAAAGCTTCCTGCGTAAAAAGCAACAAGACATTAGATAAAACCTAATACACAATACCAACTACAGTTCGGAACACGTATATTTTCCGCACGTAGAAATCAATATAATAAGTTTGTCCTCAATAGGACTCAAATGCGATCAATAACCGTAGTAGTAAATATTGGGCTCTTCTTTCTTTATTCGTTACAAGTTAGCCCTTGACTACAATCTCACCTGATGATGCAATCCAAGATGGATTTGGATGGCAAGCTAACTTGTGACGACGAAAATCCATACCCTTTTCGGTTTCTATACACGACATCATATCGGAACGCTAAATCGCTTGGCGGTACGTCTTTGCCAGTAAGGTGGTAACTAGCCATGACTGAAGCCTCCCACCAGCCAGACCTGGACCAATTAAGTAAACCTCAATCGGCCCAGCCTAGGATCGACACAGGCCCTCCATCTTGTAAATCCACCGCGCAAATCACTGCGCCACGGAGGCTGTCTTCGTTTATTTAGAAGGCGTAATTGTATTTTAGAATTTAAAAAAGGACATGTTTATGTAAATTAAACAAAATATATGCGTATGCGTATGATGTTTTGGAAAGAGGAATTCATAGCGGCAGATCTATATGACGAACTAAAAAAGAGTTATATTTTTGTTAAATATCATCAATAGAAAAATTCTACACAAAACTAGGTAGTACCTATTCGCGAGTAAGTAAAGGTCCTTTGAATATTCGATGAGGTACCTCAAAGAAGTATCTTGAATATGTTTATGAACGATAAAACGTGAAAAGAAATATTTTCTTCCAAGAATAAATCAAATAATGTACCACGGACCCAACGATTGAAACCAAATCGCCCAAAAAAGAGGTCAGATATTAGTTTCCTTGGCTTTTGTCGCCGCTAGCCGTGTTTAATAGCTTATACAAAACCGAGGTTGCGAAAGCAATAAGCGGTTTTGTGGGTTTACTTCGTAAAACGCCTATCGATCTATACCTACGACATGGCACGTCAGGTTTTGTTCGTATCTAGAACTATAATTACAATGTTATTTACTGTTTGGACGTATGTGCTTTTAAATGAACATAGTCTAGGGACTACCGGACTTAGTCCGGAAACACTTTTAAACTCCTAAAGGCGGAAAATTCCGCCATACATGATTTTTGCGAAACTTAAAATGTTTACAAAACCGAGGTTGCTAAAGCAAAAAGCGGTTTTGTGGGTTTACTTCGTAAAACGCCTATCGATCTATCGACACTGTACGTCAGGTTTTGTTCGTACCTAGAACTTATAATTACAATGTTATTTACTGTTTGCACGTATGTGCTTTTAAATGAACATAGTCTAGGGACTACCGGACTTAGAACGGAAACACTTTTGGAACTCCTAAAGGTGGATAATTCCGCCATACATGATTTTTGCGCTACTTAAATTGTTTACAAAACCGAGGTTGCTAAAGCAATAAGCGGTTTTGTGGGTTTACTTCGTAAAACGACTATCGATCTATACCTACGACACGGCACGTCAGTTTTTGTTCGTACCTAGAACTTATAATTACATTTTTTACTGTTTATGTGTTTTTAAAAGCAAATAGTCAAGGGACGCAACTTAAATAGTTAACTGTTTATGCAGCGCACGTAACGGAAGCTCTCAAAGGGAAAAATATTTCCCGTTTTTGCTACATTTTTCATTGAAGCTCCGTCACTCTTAGTCGTAGCGTGATGTTATAGTCTGTATGTCTTTCTAAATAAATGGATTGTCGATCACAAAAATAATTTCTCAGTTCGAACCATAAACCTAAAAATGATCACGTTCAATGAAACAAACTCACTCTTGAAATAGCTGAGTTTTTGAACTACCAACTTCAAATTTCGCTCTTTTAAGTCTATTTAAGTTGATCTAGAATTATCAACCTCGTTGTTTATTTTGAGAGTTGATAGGCTCAGGGTCTTCATGTTTGACAAACGATCTTGATGATAAAGACCAGAAGCGACAGTTTCTCATGATTTTCAAGGCACGAGTAATAAGACAACAAACTCCGAACTTTTACTGAAGAAAACAATATTTCGTAGCCCGAAGTCACATAAGCTACCACTGGAGCTGCAAGGCAGGCTTAATTATCGTTGTAGTTGATTTCTTGTGGCAAGACGCCAATAGGTAAGTATTCGATAGGGGGTTAGAACTAAGCCTGCAATAGCCATACCACTTTTTTGTAGTCTTCAATTTTGTTAGCCTAGGCTCTTACCTTACGTACGGTAGCTAATTATGGAGTTTGGATCGTGGTGAAGGTCGTAGGTAAACATTCAATACAGGCTGGTTTTAGAGTCACGCTGATCGGACGCTGATCGTCGGCGCTGACAGGTCAGCGCGTAGCGCGCCGACCACCGCACGCGTTATTCTGAAACGCTCCCTAGGAGTTCATACATTTTGTCTGTCAGCGCCAACGGTCAGCGTCTTGTTAACGTGGCTCTAAAACCAAAACCAGCCTTAGATATGTCACTAGCGCAATTGTCTCAATTTAATTTAGTTGCATAGTAAACAACGATAGTTATTTAAGGAAATAATTCCTAAATATTGTCTACAATGTCGAGTTGTGTGCTCAAGAAGTATAAAAACTATACATATATACATAAATATATATTGTAAGTACCTAAACACAAAAATGTGCATGAATGCGCTATGTTGAAAAGCTAAATTCGTACTTATTGCGGTGATTTTGTAGGCAGTTAACATATCTAGTATAAAATATCGTTAGTCGTAGGTTACACGTGTTCGATCCTCAAATCTCCAACTATAAAACGTATTTTTAAGGGATATCACGAGGAACCATGTCTATTCGCCAAACCCCTAACTTCATGATAACCCTTCAATTGAGCGAGTTGCTCGAAGTGTCTTGTGATATGATTTCTCAAATTATGCAGAGTAAAATATTAAAAAATACGCTTTAAACTTGAATGGCTTACGGGCTGGACCTTTGAAACCTGCTACCTTCCAAAGTCACCATGCTCCAACCTCTTGGTGGATTATTTTTGAAGTTGACTATCTTAAGTATAAATCTATGGTAGGAACATGGGCTGCCAAACTTTTAACTTTAACATAGAATAAGGCATGTCTGACCGTCGCAAGCTCTCTTTCTAATAGCTAAGTATTCGCCAAGGTGTCGTCAAAGGTAAACCCATTAACGTATCCATTTCGCATTTTCCGTAGTCGCTAGCGATTCGTGTCAGACATATGGTGAATGTACAACCTTGTAACTCAATCCTTTCTGCGTGCCGGCGTCCATTGTGTTACATAATACACATTGTCCGTCTACATATTGGACGAATCACCCTCTAATACCCTTTTAAGTAAATCTCGTTAACAGAAAGGCGTGCACGCGTTCTATTTTTAGGTACAATGGCGTAAGCCGATACATTTCATTGTGTGTTATTTGCGATACAGGGTATTGTTTAGAAAATATTTTCTCGTTCGAATTCGTTGGTCCAGTTACACCACGTAGACCTCCTGGCGTAACTGTAAACGAGTATTTTTTGTTTTAAATTCTTTCATTTTATTTAATTTTTTTTTGATTTAGCCCTCTTGAATTTGAAGTTTGTCGTAGTGTATTCTACTAGTCATACCCTTTTATATATAATTCCCTCAATATGGGTATCAAACCCATATTGAGGGAATTGTAATTCACCATTTGATTATGGTGGCCATCTTGAACCATCTTCATTAAACATAGATAGCTAAGAACACTCCTGGCTGCATTTCATATTAGGAAAAATAAAAATCTAAATAGGTTTATCCATTCAGGAGCCACTTATTTATATTGTTATGGTCCCAAGGAAATTATAATAAAAATATGTTTTATAATTGGAAAACAAAGGGGTCTGCTTTTCTGTTTCCTGTTACCTCGCAAAGTTATATCTAAACCTCATATAACCTTGCTTACCTATGGTAAGAGTGTGGACTTTTTCAGCTTTCATGAAGTGACGAAGGTCTATCTATCACATGCTCTAAAACCATTATGTCAACAAATAGACGAGCACAAATTAGATAATCCTAACAGTTATATGCCATTAGGGAATTCTACCACACACCTGCCACTTCCTTTAATGGATTAGCTTAATGAAATAATTATCATTTAGTGTCATCGTAATTACAGGTATAATTATAATGACGCTCATCATCATCATTATCAGCTCTTCTTCTTGTTCTTGTTCTATGACTTTAATTTATGAAATGACATTGTAAATAATTGTCTATTGTAATATTACTAAATAAAAATTATTATAATGTACTCGGCTTGCACGCCTGTGAGGCAGATTGTGTATGAACATTGAAATGTAACAATATCTGTATATGACCTCATTCGGGCAATAAATGATTTATGATTTATGTTAACGGCTCAGGCTTCCCACCTTATAAGAGAGGAGATATGGAGCTTAAACCCACTCTGCTCCAACGCGATAGCCGCTGGGTTAATGTGCTGTTCGAGGTAAGGGGTGTATTACTTCCACAAGTGATTTAGCGTTCCGGTACGATGTAGTGTATAAACCGAAAGGGGTGGATTTTCATCCTACTCCTAACAAGTTAGCCCGCTTCCATCTTAGTCTGCATCATCACGTACCATCTGGTGAGATTGTAGTCAATGGCTGATTTGTAAATAATATAAAAAAAATCCAGGAAAAAATGTAAATCCATCCTGTAAATCCACTTCCTACACATACCACTGCCGGATGATTATTTTTATTTTTTTTTCTAGATAAAAGTACCATACGTTCTTTTCAATATCTACCACTTCTGTGTGTGTATGCAAAATTCGATTTATCCTACCCAGTTGTTTTTATTATTAAACCTCTCCAGTATATGATTCGCCAAAATAAAAAAGGATGATTCAAATCTATTAAGCCGTTTTCGATTGTTAGTCGCTTTAGAAGCTATTTTTTTCGATATACAGGTACAATAACATAATTAGATAGCATCATACGATGGTTATAAAATAGCATTATCAAAAATGAGTGTGTTCATGAAAAATAATATTAATAAAACGTTTAAATTAAATGCACACTGGGATATAACAATGTAAAATTACGGTAATACCATGAAAACAGTATACAGAACGTTTTAAAGTGTTATTAAGCATCTATTACGTAATTAAATACCGTTGAAAGCGTTCATCCATTTAACGTTGTAAGTAAACTATACAAAATACAAATAGACAATGTTCTCTAATTAGAGAGCGTTGTAATTGAAACCAGTGTTGCCAACCGTTCGTAACTGAAGAGTAATAATTCTTTTTTTTATTTATTTTGTACGATTAGTGACACATACAAAAGAAAGAAAAATGGACAAGGAAACACTTATCGTCAAAAGGAATTTCTGTTAGTGACCTTTGGGAGAGGTTGTTAAAAGAAGATAAATACAAGAAAAGGGGGAAAATAAACTTTTATCGTACATATGAAAAGCAAGTTTGTTAAACTCGTTAAAACTTGAAACCTCTTTTATTTCGTTGAAGTAGTTGTTTTATAATTAAAATAAATCAAAGGAAAAGTATGTACACTTTAAATGGATATTCACCAATATAAAACCGGAGAGAACAGAACGATTTCATCAATGAACAGGGAATTGTTTGATGTTCAGCAAGAGTAGCCGCTTCGTCATTTTATCAGCTTGTCAATTACGAGTAAAAAAGTTAAGTACAGGCGTACCCTGATTTTACGTGGGGAAATCCTCAAAAGGATAACTTCTCGTCTCCCCGTGGCGCGTAAGTATCCATAAAGCGCCATGGCAACGATCAAAGTTTTTGACAAATCAAACGTGTTTGTCAAATCATTTGCGGTTTGCAAGTATTTGTATCGTGTGCGAGACAAATGTTCTCACTAGTGAAGAGATTATGGCGTGAATGTTTTATCAACGAACTAGTAGACGCCACGCGGTTTCACCCGCGTGGTTCCCGTTCCCGTAGGAATACGTGGATAAAATATAGCCTTCCTCGATAAATGGGTTATCTAACACTGAAAGAATTTTTCAGTAGTTCCTGAGATTAGCGCGTTCAATCAATCAAACAAACAAACAAACTCTTCAGCTTTATAATATTAGTATAGATGAGAGCTGTTATATCTATTTACATAGATCATGCATAGATCAAAGAATTATTTCGAACGCCGTCCACAGAACAAAACTATAAAAGCAACACCCATATCAATCATGACACACCACTTTGCCTAAAACTCAACATCTTTTACATAAAGCATAATATTATATAGTCTTCCTGTTGTATACTGGGAAGATTAATTATTATTATTAATATTATATACGAATACCTTGGTCGCAAACTATGGGCCTCATAAGAAGGCTCAGAATCACACAAGGGGCGATGGAATATGTCTGCGTGATCGAATCAGAAATAAGGAGATCCGCAGAAGAAAGAAAGTCCCGACATAGCTCAACCGCGAGTTGCGAAGCTGAAATGGCAATAGGCGGGGCACATAGTTCGAAGAGCCGATAGACGTTGGGGTCCCACAGTGCTGGAATGGCAACCCCGCACTAGTAAGCGCAGTGTTGGTCGATCCCCCACCAGGTGGACTGACGACATCGACATGAAGCGATGTGACATGTCGCAGGGATTCGCTGGATACAGGTGGCTCAATATCGTGATGTTTGGAAGTCTCTACAAAAGGCCTATGTCCTGCAGTGGACGTCCATCGGCTGATATGATGATACGAATACATTTATGATGATACGAATACATTCAAAAGCTCAACCTTTGCTTTTGAATATACATATACGTACAAACACGGTTAATAAACACACATAAAATTCAATTGAAGTGAAAAAATAATTAAAATAGTAACAGCGTTAAGTGTCAATTGAGGACATCGCCACGTTCTTATTAACGCTTCAAATTGAGTTCAGGCTCATAAAGTGGTTGAGGTTATTATGTGTGAATGGGATTTCATCACGATACGTAAACATAAACGATTTATTTGTATTTTTTAATTTTATACAAGTTAGCCCTTGACTACCTCCCGAGCATCCTGTATAATACGAGTACTTATATTACCAGCCATTAGAAAAGCCGAGGACCGGACTGTGTGGAGGGGAATTGTTAACAACGCACGGAACTGCAGTGCGGACCCGACCTGCAGCAATGAAGAATGCGACCAAGAAGAGAAACTTATATTACTTTTTCACAAATACATCTATACTTCTATACTAATATTATAAAGAGCAAAACTTTGTTTGTATGTTTGTTTGTTTGTTTGTTTGTTTGTTTGTTTGTTTGTTTGTTTGTTTGATTGTAATGAATAGGCTCAAAAACTACTGGACCGATTTTAAAAATTCTTTCACCATTTGAAAGCTACATTATTCACAAGTAACATAGCCTATGTTACTTGTGGATAATGTAGCTTTTTTTTAATTTAATTTTGGAAAAAAATAGGGTTCCGTAAGATATTTGGATTTTTCGGACACAAGATGTAAAATTCAAAAATCAACCAGAAAAGTAGGGTAGGGGTAGGTAGGAGTAGGGTAGGGGTAGGGGTAGGCTATGGGTAGGATAGGGGTAATTGAAAGTTTACATCGAGTTTCACGCGGACGAAGTCGCGGGCGTCGGCTAGTATTATATAAATTAAAAGTGTAATAAGTAATAAATTTTAAAACGTATTACATTATTATATAAACACTTCTTGGAAGCAAATGGCTTGGATTAATATACTGAAAAATAATTGAATTTTGTCAACCTCGTAACATTTGTATAGCGCATTGATTTTGTTCGGTTATTGAATGGCCCGCGCTGTCATTTACGCTCAATGCGAGGTTTTTGCGAGCATTCGACCTATGAAAACTAAATTACGAATATAAAACACCAGCATGAAAAATCCTATTTATAAATCGGCCTTTTCATATTTGCAGCGGCAACTGTTAGTTTTGAATATAATATTTTTCATTGAAAGAAAATAAATTTAAATTTTTACTTCTTAAAATATATTGATACAGTTTATCGAGTAGTTACTTTAATTCATATTCATTTTATGTCAATGGATATCCACAGCTGCTTATAAAAATACACAGTTTTACCTGAAATTAGATGTTGTTCGATGCATTCTCGGCAGATTTTGACTTGACATCAGTAATATATTATTATTAGCGGACGCCCGCACCTTCGTCCGCGTGGAATTTAGTTTTTCACAAATCCCTCGGGAACCATGGATTTTTCCGGGATAAAAAGTAGCATATGTGTTAATTCATGCTATAATATACCCCAATACCCAATTTCAGCTAATTCGGTTCAGTAGTCGAGGCGTGAAAGTGTAACAAACATTCATATCATCAAAATCATCAGTTTTCGCTAATCTCGGGGAACCATAGATTTTTTCAGGATAAAAAGTAGCCTATGTGTTAATCCAGAGTAAAATCTATTTCCATTACAAGTTTCAGCCAAATCGCTTCAGTAGTAACGGCATTAAAGAGTAACAAACATCCAAAAAAACATCCAAACATCCATACAAACTTTCGCGTTTATAATTAAAATTTAATTAGTAAGATAGTTGTAAATTAAATAATGAAGAAAATAATTGTCTCCCTAAGAAGCGATTGAGTTGATCCATTGATGACAAATAAAAAGGTAAGTAGTTTGCTTTGAAATTGTTTGTGGAAGCATGGATCACGAGGTCGCATAAGCTTTTTTTTGTTGCTGAAAAACCAATTTTCAAAGGAAATCACTGGATATACAAGTTTGTTTAGCCTCGGTATTGCCTGAAAATTTTCATTTCAACTCCAATAATATTGTTTTCTGTAGTATTTGCGGCTCCACTCAAGTTTAACAAACATACTTCAGTTCTGTATTGACTTTTTAAATGTATTGACAGAAGTTTTCATTGCTTTTATGAAATTACTGTTTTATTTTATGAAGGAAAAAAATATTTTAAAAGTGTAGTTTTAGTTCTTTATGTTAAAGTTAAAAAGCGTTAAGGTATTGTATTGTATAATTTAATTTCTTAAATTGTTATCACAATATATTATTTTTTTCATATTCCTAAAAGATGCTAAAGTGATTACGTGATATTATGATTTAAACCTTGAAGAAAACAAAAATAAGTACAGTTGCAAAGTAAAATCTTAAGGTAGAAATAGGGAATTTCACCCTTAAGATTTTACTTTGCGACTGTACTTATTTTTTGTTTTCTTCAAGGTTTAAATAGGTTTTCGTAGGTACCAAATTTATTAAAACTACGTTTTAGCATGACACAGAAAAGAGACAAAAGATATAAGAGTTATTATTGCGTTTATAATATTTTTATTATTTATTAAATAAAATTTATTTACCTACCGAGTCTCATGCTAAAAATACACGTACGTACATATACAAAATGGACAATTAAAATTTAGTAGATATAATTATATTTATTTTAAAGGTAAAATATCCAATATGCAAATCCAGTAGGTATCTCGTAAATACTCCCAAAAGTAAAGATACAATTTATAAGAACGATAAAATATTTCAGTAAATTTAAATTTACTTATTAATATTTATTACAGGTCGAAGGTTGCATTGGAAGCAGTTCGAAAAGGTCTATATCAGGCGACACTACTTTAAGCGAAAGGGGTGAGGATTTTCAACCTGCTCCTAACAAGTTAGCCCACTTCAATCTTAGATTGCATCAACACTTACCATCAGGTGAGATTGTAGTCAAGGGCTAACTTGTAAAGAATAAAAAAAAAAGTACGAACATCGGGACATACTGTAAACATATCCAACTCAAAACTTGTGTACACCAAACGCTGTTTGAAATAAAAGGCTATTTATATATTTATTTATTTACTTTATTAGTATAGATTATAAGTGTACGAAAAATATCCAATGAGCAAATTTAATAGCAATTACTCAGGGTTACAGAAAAACGTCCTCCTTAGCCTTTTCTATATGTTCTGTGCCTGTACAGTGATTTTAAAAACTAAAACCTCTGCCTCTGCTTCAATAAATTAACTTTTTCAAAATGTATTTTCAAGTAAACTTATTATGATAATAGTTGAAAACACATTCGTTTTACTTTTGACACGAAATTTTATTATACATTCAATAAAAAATAACATCTTGTGAAATAGTAATTTTCGGGATATCACGCTATTGAAGCATAGAGGCGATATATATTTCACGAAGTATTCGCTGGATGTTTTTGTTGTTTTTGGCTGGTGGGAGGCTTCGGCCGTGGCTAGTTACCACCCTACCGACAAAGACGTACCGCCAAGCGATTTAGCGTTCCGGTATGATGTCGTGTAGAAACCGAGAGGAGTGTGGATTTTCATCCTCCTCCTAACAAGTTAGCCCGCTTCTATCTTAGACTGCATCATCACTTACCATCAGGTGAGATTGTAGTCAAGGGCTAACTTGTAAAGAATAAAAAAAAAAAATGTTACAAAAGTGTATCAATGTGAAAAAGTGTGACAAATAAAACTCACGTCGCCTCCAAATGAATTTGGAAATTTAGCGCACGTTATCTGCGACATGTGTTCGGAGTTGCGAAGATTCCGCAAACAATGTGAGACAAAGTTTGCCAGTGTTTAAACATCATTGCCGCGATACGTGTCACTAAACTTTTTCAGCTTTGGTACGTCCTTTCTAGTTGGAAAGTCGAATATTATGTCATTTGTGTACCTACTAGCGGACGCCAGACTTCGTCCGCGTGGAATTCAGTTTTTCACAAATCCCGCGAGAACCTTGGATTTTTCCGGGATAAAGTCTAGCCTGTGTTGATCCAGAGTAAAATCTTTATTTTTATAGATATATCCATATATACGCACAAACTTTCGGCTTTATAATAATAGTGTGATAAATTAAATATAAACTACATGACGGAGTAGCTACAAACCGATTGCCTTTTTACATTGAGTAAGTTTATCCAAAATTTATTTATTGCGATAAAAAAGAGCAGAAGAACCCAAAAAAGCAATGTTTTAAATGTTTGTTTACTTCTACTTGATATTTATTTTTTTTAAATGTACATAACTTTTTTTTGTTTTTCTTTTTATATTTTTACAAGTTAGCCCTTGTCTACAATCTCACCTGATGGTAAGTGACGATGCAATCTAAGATGGAAGCATGCTAACTTGTTAGGAGGGGGATGAAAATTCAGACCACTTTGGTTTCTACACGACATTGTACCGGAACGCCAAATCGCTTGGCGGTACGTCTTTAATAACTGAAATGTTTGACGATTCGAACGTACGCCCTCATAATAGAAGGCAGAGGTTATATTCACTGGGCTATTACGGCTATTCTTGTGTATACAGAGGCTTAAATTGCTTAGGCTTTGGAATAATTACAAAACTGATTCGACTCGGACAGTGAATTAACATTTGGACCGACACAAAGGAAAGGCTAACGAGTACAATTCAGCTAATGTGGCTAAACTACTCTAGGCCACAATTCATTACAAAGTTAGGTTCGAGAACTAGGCTAGGCTAAAAATTGCAACACCAACGACTAGTAGCAAGTATAAAGTTCATGATATATGTAATGATGATGAGTAACGAATTTAATTGGCCTTTCCCAAAGACTACAAAAGTTATCCTTTGAATATGGTTGACTTATCCTTCTGAAGACGAGAGGAATGACAATTGGAAGGATTTTCTCAGATCTGCATCACTCGAATCCGTCATGTTTTAGCGAATACTGCTCCTATTGATTGTAATGTGATGAAAAGTATACTATAACCTGCCCAGGAGTATGAAAAATAATTGTGCCAAGTTTCGTTAAAATCCTTAGAGTAGTTTTTGTTACTATAATGAACATATAATCTAACAGATACAGGCACACATTTTACTGATTGCATTACTGGCATCAGTATCGATCACTAATCACCTCTGATAGTTATTTTGGAAATATATTTCATGTACAGAATTTCTTTTTCTTTTTTCTTTTCTACAGATTTATTATAAGTATAGATATATATAATAATATAATATATATACGACTTTAATAGGCACTAACACTAAATCGTATCGTTGTCCGTAAACTCATGATTAAAATGCACTCATTAATAATACTGTAATTAACGAAGATATACAGCAAAGCAAATGTTAGAATATCTATTAATTGCGTCCTTGGAGATAACTAACTTGTTTGTTACAATTTACAAATTGAGAATCGGGGTTAAAGTAAATTGCCCAATTTATATCGTTAACTAACTATATCGAATTTTGGTTGTTCATAAGAGCTAAGATACCTAAGATTTTCAACTGTTCCATTAGTCCAGTAGTTAAAATATTACGAATTATGAGGGTTCGAGGCTTAAATAGTAATGAATCTATAGTGATGTACATGATTACATGCGTGGGTGTGAAGTCGTGCGGGCGGGGCAGAGGGGCTGTGCTGATATGATGTCGAGCGCGCGGGTTATTGCTATCCCCCTTCCGGCCCTCGCAGACCATCGGGAGTGTTATGAACGAATTTGCCAAGCTATAATAGATCAATATCTACACGGTTGGGTTGTTAGTTACATTAAAAAATTCAATTCAAACTTACATAAGTGCTAAGTCCAGCTAAAGGCACTCCATTGGCGGAGAGGAGCAGGTCCTTAGGAGCCAGCCTGCCGGTCCGCCACGCTGGCTGCGGAGGGTACAGCCTTCGTATCCTCACCAGCCCGCCTCCACCGCACACCGACATCCCAAGGCCTCGACCATCCTTTTCCACCACCACCGTGAAGGTGTTCTCTGTTAACAAGGATAGAAAATAAAGACCGAGGTGAAGACCTAAGACAATCGGTAAGTATTTGGAAAATAAACAACAATATGGTTGATTATGAAACACGGCTAAAACTCACGTGATATTAGGTCGGAGAATGCCCGACTAGTTTCGAACCTTCACTCCCCACCACTCAACCCCTCTCCGAGCGCGCAATGCGAGCAGCAGCGCGTCGCGCAGCCGCTTCGCAGTTCGGATCGTGCCGCGATGCAAGAACCAGCTCATGACTAAGGGCCCCATATGGGTTCGAAACTATTCAGGCATACTCCAACCTTATATCACGTGAGTTTTAGCCGTGTTTTATGATCAATTAATATGAATAACACTCACGATAGTTTAAATTTTAAAATAAAAAACAAAATGGTTACAAAAATTACATTTAAACGTCGAGATAAAATTTTCATCGCCTTAATTTTCTTTGTGTTTTTGTATCTTTGTTCTTCCCGTGGCATTGCACTGCATACCGGGTGCTAATTAACTTCATTAAAATTTAAAAAAATAACAGGAGCAGAATGAAAACTGTACCTACAGTTTTCACGAAAACTGGGTGTACAAAAGGGGTCTTGAAGAAACACAACAGCAGAGTTACGAAGTAAAACGTTAGTAATCGTAAACAACATAGTAATTGTTAATAGTACACTCGCTTACATAAGTCTTATACAAAATCAATTGTGTACAATCAGCTACAAAAGTGTTATAAAAGGAGTGAACTGTTATTATATCAAGAAGTTTATGATTTCTGAAAACAAAGTCTGAGATTCGTCAGAAAAGGTTCGCCAGCAATATTTCCCGCTAATCCTCTATCGTTGTTATATGGCTATAAGCCCCGGATAAATGTGGTTTGTAGATACGGAAACCTCAGTGTAAACCTACTCCATAGCTACAGGTAAGTTCGTTATTTTCAAATAAACTCCCATTTTTATAACGAAAGCCTTAATATTCTTAATACTTTAGATGAGGATTTTAGTAACGCTTAGGGACGTTTTATTAAAGTGATTAAGGAGGGAGAGCATATTTGCTCAACCTGGCTCGGTATAAAATGTGAAAATCACTTATACGCCCTCATTAACTTAAAATGTTTGTATTATTTTACCTATATTGAAAAATACCAGTGTTGTTAAAAAAAATCGGTTGTATGTAAAGACGGTTTACTGACGATAGTTGAACGTGACAACGTCAGAAAATACTGATGGAATGGTTGCGTTTTCAAAAGAACATTTTAATTTACGTATTTAAAACAATACATGAATAAAATACTGTTCGTTTTTTCCAAAATACTGTTTAATAATCTTCATAGACCAGAATATATTTTATTTCTTGTAAAAAAAGTTGACAACCCTAGAGCGAGGGAACGACGCATGACGTCATCTTTTTTCGAGTGTGCAGGCTCCATCGAATTATAAGACGTTTTCACGTCAAAAAATCCAATAAAATTGAGAATAATTTCGGAATGGAAAAATATTCACAAATGGAAAACTTTTTGGACAAATTAAGCAATTCTCATCAGGCCGAAATATTAAATATTCATTTCGGCGTATAATTATCATCGAAGTTTCGGTAAAGTCGGTAGGTATGTACGCGACAAATGTCTTCACGGTCAATTTAAGTTCTTTTATGCCAGTAACGGACTTCGGAGGGCGCTGGACATGAATTAAACATTACCTAAGGGGATCCGCAGAAACAATTTCGGCAATGATCTCATTCAATTCTGCCCGTTTCCACCCGATTCTCTCCACATAAGGCAATTTTTGAGGCAATTTGTGGAGTTTTATTACTTTCCCTCCACTTCGTATCGTGATTTTGACAAAATTGTGTTACCGTTTGGTCGCTGGAATTCAGTATTTGATTGTAATTGGGGTCGTGAGGGGGTCCTAAATATTAGTATGCCTATTTTTTACATTGATTGTAAGTCGTACAGTTTTGTAGCGTAGGTACTCGTACTTTACTTTGATTGTCCTATGAAGGTTAGAGGTTAGGTTAAATAAATATTTATTAAATCGGCGAATATTCTACATTTTTATTGTATTTACATCTTACTTTTAAATCATAAATATTTACTAGAAATTACGTTGACTAGAAATTTGTGTGAATATCATGTATATGTAGTAATATTTTAAAACACTTTGCCTACTAGTCAACGTTTTGTCAAATGTTTAAAACATGCGACTTTACTACCCGACGTACCTAAATTGTTAAAACTTTCTAAATGTATCGCCAGAGGTTTAGATCAACAATAATAAGTATTATAAGATCTTTTTACTTACCTAACTACATACAAAATAACAAAGGGAAAGCTGTGCACTCGTAATAATTTACGAATGATAAATAATATTTTAATATCAGGAACATGGTTTCACGGAGATAACCATTTGAGGTCATAACTTATAGTATATTTTTGAGTTTGTGTTTACTAAGAGGTTTGCAAAGTGGGTCCGTGCTTTTATCGAGACCTTTCCCCTTTAACATTTGCCTGTACCTCCTTTGTATAATCGGTCATGCTTAAACACAATAGAGCCTTTGTGAAAGCCACTCACACCGTTGCATTAGATCTCATCCTTTTATATTTAGAAGTGCTTTTGAGTCGTTTTTGATGGCTTTATTGTGATAAACTTCCGTATGACATTATCTAAGGTGTACCTAGATATAGAGTGAAGTGGGAAAAATTCAATCGACTTCTAAACAAGGTATGTCATAACGTCATGTTTTCCTAAGCCTAAGGTTAGCCTCCCTACTAGGTGGACCGAAGACATCAAGCGGGTTGCAGGGAGACGCTGGATGCTGACTGCTCGAGATAGTATTGTTTGGAAGTCCATGCAAGAGGCCTATGTCCAGCAGTGGACCTCCATCGGCTGATAATGATGATGATAATGATGAAGGTTAGCTGGAAGCCTGGAAGGATTACCTACTAGATAAGGCCGCCTTTTGTATCCTGGTTTTTTTCCTAAAATGTTTGTGTATTTTTGATCTGTACAAATAAAGTGTAAATAAAAAAATAAGATACAACTAATAGTCGAATCAATAGAGCATTTTCCCTCAACCTCCTCAGATACAGCTTCGATAAATAAAATTATTTATTATATCAATAGCACAGATTTTGTTAAAGAAATATAAATCAGAAATCACAAACCTTTTGGTGCGGTTTCTGATTTCTGATTTCAAAAAAAAAAGGTTTCTGATTTCAAATAACATAACAAAAACGTGACTTTTAAAAAAGATTATCAAAATCGGAGATGGTTCTGAGGACTTCCTAAAAATGCTTGTTTTATGTATTCTTAAGAATAAAATACGAAAAATAACACCGTTGCATGTGCTATTTACTGATTATTAAATTTATCAGTTTGGAGGCGGTGCCACTTAAAATACATAGTGCGTAGGTATAAGCTTTTGCTACCGCAGATTGGGTTTTAATGAACATGTCCTTGAATAAGGAAACAAACGATACTAACTTCAAATAATAAAAAAAAACAAGACATTATGTAGGTAACCTACACGCGGTGCTATGAATGTTAAGCCATCATTCGCACGAGGGTTTTTTTAACGAACGTTAAAAAAGAGTTCAATTGTAGTCTAAAGTTAAATGGAGGTCTATTTCCAACGTCCAAAATTTAAAATGCAACACTGCTCGAAAAATCTGAAATCTGAATCGAAAAATCGTCTGTTAAATCTACTTATGCTTCTAAACATAAATTAAAAAAATAATAATTTCTCAGCAGAAACACAATTTTTGATTCAAGTTCATGAAAGTTCCAACATTTAATAGAGCTAAGTAGGCAGTTTTGGACGCTTTCTTAACGTCCGTTAAAAAAGCTCTCGTGCGAATGAGGGCTAGATGTAGGCCGAAGCATATTGTCGGGCAAGTTTGTCAATATTGGCACTGCGAGCAACTAGCACATTCAGCTGTTGTCCTTTCTCAAATTGGAACAAAGTGGATTTTGCCGAGTAAGTGCTTTCGCTCTTTGTTGTGTATGCGGAGTTTTTTTACGATATTTTCACAAGAAATATGTATTTGGCATGTTCTTTGTGAAGGAATATTATTTTTCGCAAATAATAGGTATACATGGTGCTGGGGAGTATTTCCCATAACTCTATGGTTATAATCTTCAACGAAAAACAATTCAAAATATTCAAGGAACCTGTGTTCTAAAATGAATATTTTCCGAGTAAATAATATTTCTTTTGTAAATAACTTTTTGGAATTCATTATAAAATGTGTCTCTTAAACGCATCCTTATAATAACGACGTAGAATATTGTCTTTTTGTTTTACGTATTTTAAAATGCAACGATAGATAAAGGCATTTGTTAGATGGATAGTTAGAATAATTTGAATTACTTTGTATGAAAACATAAAAACTTTCCTTTTTTTTAGTTCGGTTTCTAAGTAGTCATCTTGGAGTTATGGGAAAACCTCCCGAGCATCCTATATAGGTCAAATATTATTGTAAATGTGTTCGTACCTATAGATCTACTTATAGGATTAGCTGGCATTCTCGGTTTCGTCTGCGTTGTATTTGTTTATGGTTTCCAAAATTTCATGGTGCTAGATCAACAAGCCTTTGCTAGATACGATACGAGGTATATACAATATATAGATATTAGTCTATACTTAATAATAAAAACCGGTTGTCTGTAAAGACTGTTTACTGACGATAGTTGAACGTGACAACGTCAAAAAATACTGATGGAATAGATGCATTTTTCAAAAGAAAATTCTCATTGACCAGAATATATTTTGTTTCTTGTAAAAAAAGCTGGCAACCCTAGAGCAAGGGAATGACGTCATATTTTTTCGAGTGTGCAAGCTCCATCAAATTAGAAGACATTGTCACGTCAATAATACTACTATAAGTCTAGGCTTAATAATTGGATGGGGATATAAGGGTATGGGTTAAGTCTTTCTAAACCGTTTATTTTCCAAGAAGATTATTCAAGATGTCCATAAAAGGAAATACCTACTCGTGGTTATTATACGTAAGAACCTACGTCAATACTATAATATTCGTACGAAGAAAAGCTGCTCCGTTTACGTAGGTGATTCGTTTTCAAATATATTTTTAGTCCGGGCATTATAGCCAAAGTGCCGGATAATGATCATTAGTGAACTGTCTAATTTAATGAGCTGCTACATATTCACACTGGGAACTTGTCGACGGTTAACGACTGCTACGAGTATATCTCAGCGCTGTACAATAAAAATCCAATTTACTTAGTTACTAGACCCACATTAGTTTTGGTAAAAACCCACCGTCTGTTGTTAAAGTCTTGATGGGGATCCTTTGTTGTTGTTCATGGGAGGCAGTAATAGTTTGGCGCCCACTAGCATATTTTTCCGCCAATTTGTACCTTATTATAAATATAATTAAGTTCGTCAATCAATTTGTGGATGTGATTTTACTCTTTCAGAATACAAGATACTTTTACACTATGATAGTTAATATGGTTCTTTGTCCTTGGCCGGACTGTAAAAATATGCGATTTTTATACTCAACTATTGGATCCGGTCAAGTTTCGCTTTGTCTTATGTGCACTTCTCTACCCCTATCCCTTAACTTAACGTTTGTATGGGAAATAGAAAAGGGTTGTTTTTAAGGTTTTCCTGGCAATTATTCTAATTTTTCTCACCTTTTAAACCTCCCCTATACCTCCACGAACATTTTAAGACCAAGATGAGATTAATCCGTTCAGCCGTTCTCGAGTTTTAGCGAGACTAACGAACAGCAATTCATTTTCATATATAGACTAGCAGACGCCCGCAACTTGGTCCGCTCTTAATCCTCGTTAGTCCAGCCCTATCGCAAAATCCGTTCTTAGCGGACTAACAATAAACTACCTCCATGCCAAATTTCATCTTTATACGGTTTCTGAACACCTCCTAACTCTAAACTACCTCCCTGTCAAATTTCATATTTGTACGTCAACTGGTTTTCAAGGTTTCGTGATGAGTGACCTTTCGCATTACATTTAATTCCAAACAGTACCTAGACCAGAGCAGCGTAGTAAGTTTAAGTTTCAAAATAATCAAGTCATGGGTGTCTCAAAATCAATTTTACCTTCTTAATACACCTAAAATAGGTGTCAAAGCACCTAAATTAATGAAGTCGTATTCAAAAGTGAGCCTAGCAGTTTGTCATAAATACTTTTTTATAATCTGTTTTGTTTCAGTCTTGACGAATGATGGAAGGGAATGGAAGAGATTTACATATTTTGCTAACATATTTGTAAAAAGTATCGGCAGTGTGGTCTTATCTTGACGGGCTCTAGCCTTATATTCTTTTTTTGACGTTCGTATACAGGTGAGATCGTATTAACAGCAAAAAAATTAAAGTAAAAAGTTACGTTAAAGTTAACTCGCACATTGTACAGCACCATATAGGCTTGATTACCTATCGCGTTCTGGATCACCGAACACCTCAGTTCGCTGCTCTATGATGCGTGTTTATCTACGTACACAGCGATATATGCAGGCTAACGTTGCTGAGCCAGTGTAATTAACTTTTTTTAGGGTTCCGTTACGAAACGGTAAAACCCTATTACTAAGACTCCGCTGTCTGTTCGTCAGTCAGCAGGCTGTATTCTCATGAACCGTCATGTCAAAGTCGTTCCACCCAACTATTCTGCTTCTGCCTTCGGGCCCCGTCAGGAGATGCTTTTGCGTTCGCCCAAACCCCCCGGTGACGCCACTGAGTTCTCATTGGCGTGCCTATGGCACTTACTCAATCAGAAAAATGATGGTCTGACAGTTCAAAAGTTTCACAGATTATGTATATCTTTTGCCGCTTTAACAACAAATGTTATATTAAAAACATACCAAACATACGCATGCAAAATGCATACAATAATTATAAAAGTGTTCAGTGTCAGTACTCAGCTAATAACAGTTTATTACAACACTAGCTGACGTCACTTGGTTACACCCGCGTGGTGCCCGTTCCCGTTGGAATACGGGGATAATAGCCTATAGCCTTCCTCGATAAATGGGCTATGTAACACTAAAAGAATTTTTCAAATCGGATCAGTAGTTCCTAATATTAGCGCGTTCAAACAAACATACAAACCAACTCTTCAGCTTTATAATAATAATAATATTAGTGTAGATTCGTTAAATAATATTTAAATTTGAAGGCTAAAACATCACCACATATCTTTATAGGTACGGAACCCTTCGTGCGTGAGTCCGACTCGCACTTGGCCGGTTATTCTGCTCTTTATTTAGTGCTGTTTATTTGTTAATGCAAATTATGCTCTTGCATATTCCCAGTATTTATCCAGGGGTGGTATATAAATGGACATGGTTATAGATTCGATAAAACTGTTCATTTAGTACTAAATGGACCGTATGTACGACCGCGGTGTAGTTTTCATATGAACCAACTATAGCGAAATTCACACAGTAACAGGTTTATTATAAACTAAATCTTACTATATTTTCTTATTATAATAATACTAGCGGATGCCCGTAAGTTCGTTTGCGTGAAATTTCATTTTTCTTTCGAAAATATATTTCTTGTTGTTCTATCAAGCAAGAACAATTGAACATGTTTAATTAAGTTTATGCAATTTCGTAGTTTGGCTCCAAACTTGCTACATTTTATCTATTTTCCTTGAATAGAACTGGAGAAACGGCGAATAAACTATAAAGTATGTAATTTACTTATTTTCTTTAAAAGTGAAGAAGAAGATATTTCTTTAATTTTGAATTACCTTAATAGTAATTAGAGTGATTGTAAATTATCAAAAATATAATAAATAATAAAATAGATTGATTGCTTATTATTAAAATACAGAAATAATTATTATTTATAGGTAGGTAACCCACTTTCTAGTACCTCGAAAGGTATTTCTATGTATGTTATGTATTCTGTGTTAGTCTTTTCCTTCTAAAGCCATTTCAAGTTGAGTTCAAAGTTGAGGTATTTTAATAAATAATTATTTTAGAAGAATATTTACTGTTGATGACTTAAAAAGTCAGGGTTTAATGCAAAAAATATTCGAGTAAGACTTGATTATAATTAATGTTCTTTACAGAATGATTACTGGGATTTTTCCACAATACGCTATCGTCATTTCACTCGAGTGTGATGTGAGAATCGAAGTCGATTGTGGCTGAGTTTCCTTCGATCATGTGAATGGTACTGTTGGGTAGGGGTGGGTAAAAGGTCAACACAACTGGAGTGGAAAATCTATTATTGATGTAAGAGGTTTGATATATTTAGGGATGACTTGACTGGCACAGCGAATCAAGAAGGTTCGATTGTTGATTGGGTAGATCAAATAATATTAATAACTAGCTGACGCCGCGCGGTTTTACCCGCGTGGTTTCCGTTCCCGTAAGAATACGGGAATAATATATATCCTATAGCCTTTCTCAATAAATGGGCTATCTAACACTGAAAGAATTTTTCAAATCGGACCTAACCTAACTAACCTCCTAATTTGCTAAAGGAAATTCCATTTAAGGTCCACTTATGTACCCCGTATCATTAAAATTTTAAAAATACAAGGATTTCATTAAAATCTAATTAAGTGAATAAATAAAAATAAACAAATAAAATGAAAACCCAAGTTTTGAGTTATATAAAGATAACGCCCTTAAAGCAACTATGACATGACAATTGACACCAAACGTCAAATCGACTACTGCATTGAAAACGTCATCAATCTGTCATTATTACCAATATTAGTCATTGTCCTTATAAAAGGAGATCGATGGATATTAGTGTTGCATTTCTTGGGAAAGAATGAATATTATTACGAAAGAATTAAAGTAAATTCGTAGATTTGTTTAATCAAAAATAATTAAAAAAAAAACATTTTCTTTTATTTCAGCCAGGGTACAATGACTGATCTTGGGTTCCATACAATTTTGGACTATCTAAATTAAAGTAAGCTATATCACAAAACTAAAAAAAAGAAAACAACCTTTAAGTTGAACACACTGTTCGTATAAATAGGAAACTCTACAAAAAACTTAGATATCGGAAATATATGTTACAAGTAAGTGACAGAAAGGAAAAAAATATTTCCAAAGCGAAGATTTCCTTTCCTTTACGAAATGAGGAGCATAGATCAAAGTCCTCAACTCTCATCAATTCAGGGGACAAATGGATGACAACTATAACTCTTAATATTTTCCCTCACTTTGTTGGGAGCATACTGATATTATTAAAACTTGCTCTACCGACTTGGTTAGTTATTGCCTTTTTACTTGACTTTTTTTTTATTCTTTACAAGTTAGCTCTTGATTACAATTTCACCTGCTGGTAAGTGATGATGTAATCTAAGATGAAAGCGGGCTAATTTGTTAGGAGGAGGATGAAAATCCACACCCCTTTCGGTTCCTACACGACGTCGTACCGAAACGCTAAATCGCTTGGCGGTACGTCTTTAGGTTGTCGGTAGGGTGGTAACTAGCCACGGCCCAATTAAGAAAACCTCAATCGGCCCAGCCGGGGATCGAACCCAGGACCTCCGTCTCGTAAATACAGTGCGCATACCACTGTTCCACGGAGGCCGTCTTAATTTTTGAACGTATCTAATATCTATGTAGGTAATAGATTATGGGCTTGTGATAGTCAGATGTTTTGTCATTTTCTAAAAACTGAAACCATAGTCAAACACTGCTCCTATCTTAAAAACAACTAGTTTTATTTTTGACGTGACAACGTCTTATAATTCGATGAAGTCAGATGCAATCTCGAAAAAAGATGACGTCATGCGTCGTTCCCTCGTTCTAGGGTTGCCAACTTTTTTTTACAAGAAATAAAGTATATTCTGGTCTATGAAGATTAAAAATGTTCGTATAGAAAAACGAAATTTTTTTTTGAAAAATGCAACCATACCATCAGTATTTTTTTATGACGTTGTCACGTTCAACTATCGTCAGTAAACCGACTTTACAGACAGCCGATTTTTCTGATTTCATTTTAAAGTCAATAAGTGAACATTAGCTATATCAATTAATAATAATAAAATGTTAAATCAATTTTTAAATACAAAGCAATCATATGAAAGCTCTGATAACTACGAAGGCGAAGTCGCGATCATACGCTATTTTTTCTTATATTCTTTTATCAACAGTGTATATTAAATCTACATTAAAACACAATTTTTAAAGGTATAAAAAGTTATTTCATGTGTCAAAAGCTTCAAATTCATGCAAAGTTCGCCTTTAGGGAACATTTAAAGAACAAACAGGAAAAACATTTCAAATTAAATAAAAATATGCCTTTTGTTGGAAAAAAGATCAAAGTTAATAATTGTTTGCTGGACAACCAAACAACTCCTGTCAGTCTCTATGGCACAGTTGTATGCGCGGGTCTGGATTCGATCCCCGGCTGGGCCCATTGAGATTTTTTTAATTCGTCCAGGTCTGGCTACTAGGAAGCTTCGGCAGTGGGTAGTTACCACCCTACCGGCAAAGACATCGCCAAATTATTTAGTGTTTCGGTACGATGGTATGTAGAAACCGAAAGGGGTGTGAATTTACATCCTTCTCCTAACAAGTTAGCTCGCGTCCATCTTCGATTCCATCATCACTTACCATCAGATGAGATTGTGGTCAAGGGCTAACTTGTAAAGAATAAAAAAACTATACAAAGAGTAGGTATTAGCTACTTAACAAATTAGTCATGCAGTTAGTACAGATCTAGTTTGTTTATTACGCTTTCACAGCTAAACCACTAAACATTGATTTTAAAAATTCTTTCACTAATGGAAAGCTATATTACCAACGAGTAACACAGCCTGAATAATGTCTGTGTATTTCCACAGAAACGAAAACGTTGAAACTACGAGGCGTCCGCTAGTAGTGTTTAATAAATGATTAATAAGAGAAGCACAAGTTAAACACCAAATTGCTTAATAAAGATTAGTGAGATGAAACATATTTTATTGTTATTGGAGAGAAAAAAGCAATATCGGAACAGTTTTCCAACATGAGGGCCAAATACTGCTTCAGCATTTAGCTCAATATATTATGTATATTACGTGTTATTAACGAAATAGGTACCGGAAAATCTCAGTGACTCGCATACTCGTCGAGAGATTATAAAACACTAGAGAACACCAGTGACTTGGTCTGCATGACATTCAGTTGTTCATGGCTCCCACGGGAACTATAAAAAGTATTATATTCCAGTTAACTATCTTCATTCCAATTTTCAATCAAATCCATTCAGTAGTTTTGATTTAAAAAAGTAAATATTATGTAATAAACATTTCTATATGCATAAACAAACATTCGCGTTTATAATATTACTAGCGGACGCCTGCGACTTCGTCCGCGTAGAATACAATTTTTTACAAATCCCGCGGAAACCATGCATTTTTCTGGGATGAACAGTTTGAATGATAATAAAAGCTTGTCGCGCATTTTGAAAATAAAATAATACCAATTTAATTATGTAAATTTATCTGGTAACTTTTTTAAATTATTATATTGTCAAATTCAATTAAACTTTGCGACAAGCTTTTGTTATCATTAAATTGTATGTAATGAGGTTATTAGTTGATAGTTAAAATAAAAAAAAAACTTTTTTTTAGAATGTTAAAATAAAAACTTTTTTAAATTTTTAAAAAAAAAAGCATCATAAAAATACATTTAACAATTTACATAATATTAGCTTTTGTTAGTTACGAGTAAAAAGGTGTGATAAGTGTAATTAAAAAAGTTTAAATGACGCTACTAAACTTTTTTGCTTCCAAACCGTCATTATGCGAAGGTTCCTATTAAAAATGCGATTCGTTATTTAAATATTCACCAAATTAATTCGGGGATCACAATCACAAAGTTTGAATTTTAAATTCCCCATAGGTCGATCCTAAAGAGAAAAGCTGTTACAGAAAAGGAAAATCCTTACAGTAAAATTGTATCGAAAGTATTTTTTGTAGGAGGATTCTATCAGACAGATGGACGACAATCAAATGATGTTTGTTCTAGCATTCTCACAAACTAATGGACCGATTTTCATGCACTTTAAGCGTGAAATAAAGCCAAGCCTGACGTTCTAGTTACTCTGAACTGAACTGCGGACTTCTATTTAAACGGTGTTAGCCATATAATTTAAACGTGATGGATATTTCCTTACCCATCGAAAAAATCCAAGTAATCAACTAAGTATGGAGATGACACGACAGTCTAGGCGACGATCGAACTTAAAATCTCTTGGCCTTGAGTTCGCTAGCATCTTTGTGGAGCTAAGGCTTTCAAATGGTTTGTACATAGGTAGATAAAAATTAACAGGTTGCTATTTCAGCCAACAGAAAATGATATATAGTTGTGCTAACTAAAATTATTGTTTATGTGAACAACAATAAAAAAATACATATAAATAAGAAAAGGAAATGTTTATTGTAAAATACTCAGTACAATAGCATCCTGGCCCTTAAACTAGGTAAGCCCGTGTCTTAAGGGCGTGTCAGTAACTTCCATTATGTACAATAATAATCTACTATATAAAAATAAGTCGGGTTTCGTTCCTGACGCTATAACTTTAGAATTCACGAACCGGTTTCCACGGTTTTGCATTCGTTGGAAAGGTCTCGGACTCCGTGAGGTTCATAGCAAAGAAAATTCAGGAAAAATTTCAACAGAAAAGCGGGAAAGAGGTAGCGGTAGAGGGTAAGGGAATGGAAGAAGTGCACTAAAGTCAAAGCGAAGCTTGACCGGGTCCGCTAGTGGTCTATAAAAATAAAATATAAATAATGTAAATTAACTTACAATAAATGATAAATGTAAAACGTTATTTTTTTTTAGATAATAATAATTTTTTTTTGTGTTAACCATTTTGTTAGTAGCATGCATGCATATGTGTGTGAGTGTGTGTGTGCGCTTATGAGTGTGAGTTTGTGTGTATATATGACATTTATGTCATGTGAAACACAAATAACCTTTGTGTATTTATCGTATATAAGGCTTTTTTACTCACGATCACTCTACTGCCAATTCAAGCCGCATAAAAGAACTTCGTACCAGAAATATTTCCCCCTTTAGTAAACCGTTCGGAATTTATGCCAAAAAGGAAGTGGAGGATGTAAGAGACCGTAAGGAAAGCCACACCCTTTGCATGAAAGGGAATAACGACGCTATTTTGTTCAAGATTTGGGAGTTTAATTACTACAGCGTCGGATTTTCCGGAGTATTACGCGCCGTCATGGCCGACGCCCTTTAACATAATGTTCTTTAATTTACAAAGTAATGTTTACTGAGATTTTATCAACAATTTTTTTTCATCCTTTTAGCTCTCATTATCTACAGTAATAGACTACAAGCCCTTGAACAAAAATAAAAAAATACGAGTAGGCACTATAAAGCAGAAGACTTTGTTTGTAAGTCTCTTTAAGTACGCTAATATAACTATCAGTCGAATTGTACAAATTAATTTACTACTATAAAAATACTTTGAAAATGGAAGAGAGGAGGGTGGAAACTTTATCTGATCTTTAAAATTCAAAGGCAGTAAAGAAGGGCTTTTCACGCGGACGTAGTTACGTTAGCTTAAAAAAAGAGCTTCTAAATTCGATGAATAAGTATTTTTTAATGGTCTCAGATATCTAAGGGAGCCCACCCACTCGCAATATTGACTTATGGCTTATACTGACTTATTACCGGGGTATGACATTCCTCGAAGTACGACTTTAAGCTTACCCTACATATTATTGTCAATAATATTGGCAATATTTTAAAACAAGTGTATGTAGGCTCTTATACTTTCACTTATTAATCGATTTAAATATTTTTAATAGAGTAGACTTGTGATTACAGCTTATACTCGTTCTTTCGGATAGGTCTCATGAAAATAATAAATATGTACACCGATATTTTTAATTACTTGCAGTACAGTTTTTCTTCATTCTTTAAACAACATAGCACGAAATATTATAAAATTACAACAGTTTCTAGTCGTTAGACATCGGTATTGATTGCTTTCAAACACTCGAACAGAATTGAAATGAAATGAAATGAATGATAGATACTGCAGTGCCAGCAATATAATAACTCAGCGGATGAAAAGTCAAATCAAATTCCGTTTTCATCTCAAGGCGGCGGTTCTTGAGTGGAAGTTTGAAGTGAGGATGATAAATCGTCAAGAACTATTGAGAACCGCGGCCAACTTCTAGGTATGTGATGTAAACTTTGAGCTTGCTATTGACTGAACATTTTATGGTAACTTAAACGAGAATAAAAATTCAGCGGAAGTTTAAAAATAGTTTTAACAGTTTAAGGACCGGTTTCACCACCTTCTGATAAGTGTCGGATAGTTTATTTACAAGTTTTGTTAAAGAAAAACGTTACTATAAATGTTAATTAAACTTTCAATTTTTAATAAACCAAAACCCGCTATTGCGAGGATTTAAAATAATATAAAAAAATACTGTCGCAGTAGCCACAAACTCAAATAAATTGCGTCTAAGTTTATATGTGAGTGAATCTGGAATTTACCAATATATACGTAATTATGAGAAAATAAGGAATGAGTATATAAGAGGAAGTCTCAAGGTGGCGCCAGTGAGAGAAAAATTGAGGAGTAGAAGGTTAGCTTGGTATGGACATGTAATGCGTAGGGAGGAAAGTCATATTACTAGAAAAATGTTGAAATGTGCAAGTGGAAGGACATAAGAGGAGAGGAAGGCCATAGAAGAGATGGTTGGATTGTGTGAAAGAGGACATGTGTGTAAAAGGAGTGGATGATGAGTTGCCGAGTTATAGAGACGACTGGAAAAGATTGACATATTTTTCCGACCCTAAAGTGGGATAAGGGTAAGGAGATGATGATGAGAAATAGCCACGGATATGTAAAAATTTTAAGTACATAAAAGTAACCACGGACACACAGGTTGCATGAAATACAGACATGTCAAAACCAGCCGTTACACTCGCCGCGTGTAACAGTAGCGACGCCAACAACCAATTTATCACTACAAAACACGAGACAATCATAAATCACGGCTAACATATTCAGATCCATGTGCGTAAACGTGGTCTAAGCGCTTGTAAGCCAACCCCGCTCTTGGCTTTTTGCTATGCCGCCGCCGAGCTGGCTGCAAACGACGCGGGTCGTACCCAGGGAAGTAGGCCTTGCATACAAATTGAATGGCTAAATGAGATGAAACGTCAGACCCTTCTGTAGCATTTTACATTATAAAGAGGCGTGCGACACATTTTAGATTACATTCACCTTTTACTATTCAACGTCCTAATAGTGTTTGACTTGACAAACACATGACATTATTGTCAATAAAGTAGAGTAAGTTGCTTAGAGCCGTGATAGCCCAGTGGATATGACCTCTGCCTTTCCGAAGGGTGTAGGTTCAAAATCATCGTGAAGAAACCTGCATACCAGAGAATTTTCTTAATTCTCTGTGTGTGTGAAATATGCCAATCCGCATTAGGTCAGCGGGGTGGACTATTGGCCTAACCCCTCTCATTCTGAGAGGAGACTCGAGCTCAGCAGTGAGCCGAATATGGGTTGATAATAATGAATGTTGCTTAAAGGTAGGAACCATGACGTAAGTCGTATCGTGGTTACATTGTTATTTCCATATGACTTAAAAAAGAAAGAAAACTTAACTAACTTTATTGACAATAATATATTGTCAGTATTATTGTGTTTTTACGAGAGACTTTAGGGTTGTCAAGTATTTACTCGTACTAAGTTTTGAGAATTGCAACTGTTTTTGTTTTGTTAGTCCGTTATTGGTAGGTACTCACAATGAATCAAAGCAGAAGTTATTGTAAAATTGACGCAATCGGCAGAGTTTAATAACTACAGACTTTAATTAAATTGCGAGAAAGACATAACTTTTTTAAAATAATTATCATCGTCATAATTTCAAATTAAATTTTTTTAGGAAAAGTTAGTGAACATTTTTATTCAGGTATCTTATGAATAAACGGCACGAGAATTTACGTTTCTCGCTGTAAATATACTGAAAGCGTCTTTATTGTGTTATTATGGTTTGTCTGTAGTAGTAATAATATACTTAGTTTGTTTAAATTATTAATGCCTAGTTATAAAAATATTATTTTTTGATACTAATATTATAAAGCAATAAAGAGGTAAAGATTTTTGGGGATCTCCGACAATCAATCAATCGACAATCTCTGGATCTACTAAACATTCTTTTAACAATAAAAAGCCTGAAGCCACGTTATTTGCAAGTAACAAAAACGATACGGGTTAAACCGCGGGGCGCTTGCTAGTCCTCAATACGTTCGTACCGACGTATTTTATTTGTTAGAGAGTTACGTCGAATTCAATATGCATAACTTGAATAAAAAAAGAACTCGCTAAAGGGTGCGCACTGCATGCAGATAGTTTTTCTATTAAAAAAGCGTGAAAACGCTTTCAAAGGACGTTTCGATAGCGTTAAATTCAATATTATTACCTACATCGGTGGTAAATATTGCTATGTTTTGAACTTTGTTAGAATATTTTGACTTGGGTAGTTCATTTTATGCTATATGTTCGTTAAGATTAAAATATAATATTTAGATCATAAGGTGAAAAAGATCAGTGTCTGACACTTTGATTGGGAGTTGGGACCATCGATGTATAAGCTCAACTTAGATGTACAATATGTATTTATAGATGTACTAATAATAAAATTAATTATGTAGATGAATATATAATATGTATATATAATGTGCCAAATTTCGACGATTTTACCTGAAGGAAGATTATATTTTTTTAACCTATAAATGATTTTATATCCCCAATAATTTACATCTTTTACTATCGCAAGCCCCGTTTACTTTCCGTTTGTTTAAAAATTCAAAAGCTTTCTAAAAGTTTTTGACGGCGTCCGTGGCGCAGTGGTATGCGCGGTGTATTTACATGATGGAGGTCCTGGGTTCGATCCCCGGCTGGGCCGATTGAGGTTTCCTTAACTAGTCCAAGTCTGGATGGTGGGAGGCTTTGCCTATGACTACCACCCTACTGACAAAGACGTACCGCCGTTTAGCGTTCCGGTACTATGTCGTGTAGAAACCGAAAGGAGTGTGGATTTCATCCTCCTAACAAGTTAGCCCGCTTCCATCTTAAATTAAATTACTTACAGATGAGCTTGTAGTCAAGGGCTAACTTGTAAAGAATAAAAAAAAATATTGTAGAATTGTACAGTATATTACAGTTTACCTGTTTTATTTTAGCTTAGTAAAACTGCCAGTTTCATACTGGCTATAGCAATAGGAACAAAGGACGTGTCGGTGATTTAGACAAGCAGGTGTTTCGTAAGCAGCCATTATAGCTGGGAAAAATCCCCCGGCTTTGAACACAGACGAGAAAAATTTATTCCTCGAATTGACGGATCGTACGTAGAAAATAACTATAAAACTCTCATAGTTGCAACGCCGACTATGTTGGAAGCCTTTAGAATTAGGACGTGCTAAAATATCACGTAACTTTACCTATATGTCATGTAAGGCATTTTGCTTACTACGGCTATAAGCCGTGATAGCCCAGTGGATATGACCTCTGCCTGCGATTCCGGAGAATGTGGGTTCGAATCTGGTCTGGGGCATGCACCTCCAACTTTTCAGTTTGTGCATTTTAAGAAATTAAATATCACGTGTCTCAAACGGTGAAGAAAAAACATCATGAGGAAACCTGCATACCTGAGATTTTTCTCGATTTTCTGCGTATGTGAAGTCTGCCAATCCGCATTGAGCGTGGTGGACTATTAGCCTAACCCCTCTGAGAGGAGGCTCGTGCTCAGCTGTGAGCCGAATATGGGTTGATATTATTAAGAATATCTTATGTGTAGTACCAGACCAGAGTTGAGGTTTGAGGTAGTGTTCATTATTGGAGTCAATATATGACGAGGCTTTGATATTGTGTTTATAATGTTTATAAGGATATGAAATATCTTAAATAAAAGGCTTTTTAGATATTTTTTTCTTTACAAGTTAGCCCTTGACGACAATCTTACCTGATGATAAGTGATGATACAATCTAAGATGGAAGCGGACTAACTTGTTAGGAGGAGGATAAAAATTCACACTCCTTTCGGTTTCTACACGACATCGTACCGGAAAGCTAAATCATTCGGCGGTCGAAGCCTCCCACCAGCCAGACCTGGATCAGTTAAGAAAACCTGAATCGGCCCAGCCGAGGATGGCCTACGATGATGATGATAAGTGTTTTATATGGCTGGCATTACCGCTTAGATTCGTCGGTTTATTACTGAGAATAGCAAAATAAATCAATTACTCATTACCCTTCATTAATTAATTAAAAGTTTATTACAATCGTGCAAAATGACTATTCTTATTTATCCTTTTGCCCAATTAGATGATTATTATTTTTTATTAAACATAAAAAAGTAATTATTTTTACAAGGAGAAATGTTGCCAAGGCCTTTAATTATGTCAGTCACGCCATTGTGACTTGAGTTAATAATAAAAACATTTTTACCAAGGTATTATGGGTAATACTAATTTCATTAAACAGACCTAGATACTGTTGTATGATAAATTAGTGCGACTTTAAGTTCACTAAACGATAATTGGTCACCACTTACCGTTTGGTTTGGCGAATAGATAGAGGCGTAGTGTTATAGTCTGGCAAGTTCGTTGATAACACTCCTATGATATGCGGGTGACGGGCGGAAAGACTGCGCGGGTCCAATGCGCGGGTGATTTCGTGTGCATCAGTTGTGGAAGTTGCGGATGAAGTGACGTGCATCAGTTGTGGAATTTTCATTCATCGCTACACGCCCCCCGCCCCGCGCACAACATCGGGAGTGTTACGAACGAACTTGCCAAGCTACAGCCACCCACCATACGATAAGCCCACATGTCTGTAGCCCTAACGGCTTGACAAAACTGATTGTGTGTTGGTCGCGATCTGCATACTTAATGTCATGCACGTCGCGGCTAACACATGATCAGTTTCATCGGATATCAAGTCATTAGCGCTGCAGGCACGTGAGCTTATTGGATGGTGAGTGGCTAGCATTTTAGTGTCGGAGTATACTGGGTTGAAAGCGTTTTTCAAAATCTAAATTAAAGTACATATTTGTAAAACGCCCCCGACAGTTATTAAAACTAGTAGGTAATATTTTCTAGTTAGTAATAGCTATCGGAACAGCATAGCTAAAAACAATCAGCTGTCTGTTAAAAAAACCGCGCCCAAATCGGTCAGTTATTTTAAAAGGTTCTAGCATTATACTGAGCTGGGGCTATTTTTTAATGCCACACATCGCAGAGAATTATTGGAGACTAGCTGACGCCGCACGGTTTCACCCGCGTGGTTTCCGTTCCCGTAAGAATATGGAGATAATATAGGCCTATAGCCTTCCTCGATAAATGGATGGATGAATAACACTGAAAGAGTTTTTCAAATCGGACCAGTAGTTCCTGAGATTAGCGCGTTCAATCAAAAACAATCAAATAAACTCTTCAGCTTTATAATATTAGTACAGATACTGTGATGTGTCCATTCATTGCTTTAAGAGCTACGATGTCACTGGCAGACACACAGATAATCATCATCATTATCAACCCATATTCGGCTCACTGCTAAGCTCGAGTCTCCTCTCAGAATGAGAGGAGTTAGACCAATAGTCTACCACGCTGGCCCAATGCGGAAATTCACACACGCAGAAAATGAAGAAAATTCACTGGTATGCAGGTTTCCTCACGATGTTATTCCTTCACCGGTTGAGACATGTGATATTTAATTTCTTAAAATGCACACAACTGAAAAGTTGAAGGTGCATGCCCCTGATCGAATTCGAACCCACACCCTCCGGAATTGGAGGCAGAGGTCATTTCCACTGGGCTATCACGGCTCTTGACACACAGATAGACGCGGTAAACTTTTAGCATCCCTCGTTTGCAGCGGTGTTTCAAAAGGAACATAATAACAAGGGGTGTATTAAACAAATAATACTTAATTTCAATTTGAAAGCTACATTGTACAGATAACTTTCGCGCCGAAGCGTTCATAATAAAAAAAATCTAAAATTAATTAACAAACACCGCTTATCGCTCACCGTTCGCACGTTTTAAACCAATATCTGGTAACGCAATTAAGGATAATGGACCTTTCTAAATTGGATCGTGCCCATCATCGGACAGTGTTTTGTGTTCGAGTGTACCCTTTTGTATGACGAACAAAAAGTATTCACACAATTTTTGGGTGGAATTTCACTCATAATGTCGAGTGAGGTATATTAGGAATTTTGTTTTTGTTCGGTATTTTGGATTCTTACATCCATTATTATCAGCTTATTTTATCGGCCCTTTAGCCTGGTCGCCCTTCTGCAGGGTAATTCACTATCTTTGACGTATGGAAGTTGACATAAACGAGTGCAAAATTAAGATTCTATATAACAAATGTCATCCGGTTCCTACTGGTGGATATCATACAGTAGGTAGATGACATTTCTCAATTGATTTGATATTTATTTCAATAGGTTGATAATGCTATTATAATTGATCGTGTGTTGGTCACTGCGTACATGACTTGTATAGTATGCCGCGTGGGTACTGCCGTTTGCTTTTCAGAAACGTGAGAATAATTGACCGTTTGTGGCTTGCATCATAAAGACCAAAGCAGTGAATAGGCCAGCTGGTCGCCTTTCTTATAGGATAGAATATGGTCTTTTTACTCTGGCTTAGACATACCACGCTACACCAATGCGGATTGGCGGGCTTAGGATGATAATATTTGATTTTGTAACGATCACTATCATATGTTAATGATAATGAGTGAGACCGTCGGCTTCACTGGCTCTTCGAGGCAAGTGGTGCAACACTAACTTTCCTACTTCAGGCTTAGAATGTATACTGAAAATTTCTTGAAAAAAAAGAAAAGCTCAATAATTTGCAGCTGGACCTGAGTTTTAGCTTCTAAGCCAGGACCTCGTAAAAAAATTAATATTTTATAGCCAGGTCCTAGACTTGAACACAGGACTTATGAGATTTTAGTCCTGTGTCGCTAACTACTGAAAATATTATGAATACCTCAATGAGGATAAGACCCTGGCTGCAAAATCATTTTATGAGAGATGTTATTTTGCTATTAATTATCACTAAATAGCGATAACATTCGTGTTACTTAATGGTAAGTGATCTTCATCATCATTATCATCATTTACAACCTACATTCGGCTCACTCTTGAGCACTGATTTCTTCTCAGAATGAGAGAGGTTAGGCTAATAGTCCACCACGCTAGCCCAATGCGGATTGGCAGACTTCACACACGTAGAGAATCAAGAAAATTCTCAGGTAAGTATAAGGTTTCCTCACGATGTTTTGCCTTCACCGTTTAAGTGTGTGATATTTAAATTCTTAATTTTTTTTTCCACGGTTAATAGATCGGAGACCAGTGGATTGGGATGTTTTAGCAATCGTTCTTTGTGTTTCAGCTTATATTTGTTTATCTCTTCTAAGACTGTTGGCATTTCTAAATACTGGTGTATTTCATTGTTTCGTGTAAACCATAAAGTAGTGCATGCCACGGACCGAATTCGAACCTCAGCCTCCGAATCGAAAGCAGAGGTTATAATTAATACCGCAGGCACCATCAATGATTAAAATCCTCTGAGTTGAATCCCAAAGCCGTCTGCCGTAATGTACGTCAATTATACAAATGCAATATGTCCGGGATTCAATTTCTTGATTGCGTTCCTCGTATGGGGTAAGCAACGTTCGTGTAATGTAATTAAAATGTACGCTCTCTTCCATTTCATTTGGAATAATTATTTTGTACGATAACCACGATATAAAAATAATCATGTTTTACTAAATAGATGTCATCATCATCATCATCATCATCATATCAGTCGATGGACGCCCACTGCAGGACATAGGCTTTTTGTAAGGACTTCCAAACATCACGATACTGAGCCACTTGCATCCAGCGAATCTCTGCGACTCGCTTGATGTCGTCAGTCCACCTGGTGGGGCGTCGGCCAACACTGCGCTTACTAGTGCGTAGTGCTTCGCAACTCGTTGAGCTATGTCGGTGACTTTGGTTCTTCTCCGAACTCCTCATTTCTGATTCGATCACGCAGATATACTCCTAACTTAGCTCGTTCCATCGCCCGCTGTGTGACTCTTTTTTTTTGAGGCTCAGAGTCACAAATAGATGCACTACGAAATAATTACCTAATATTGCTGATTATATTGTACTAGTCGACGTCCAGCGGTTTTACCCGCATAGTTCCCGTTCCCGTGAACGGGAATACGGGGATAAGATATAACCTATGAGACTCACAAATAAAGTGGTTTTATAGTGGTAAAAGAATTTTCAAAATCGGTTTAGTAGATACAGAGACTCCTCCTTACAACATTGCAAACTTTATATCTTTAGAATATTAGTAAAATACCTGCGTATATTATAATGTAATCGTCAATAAAACACCTTGAGTTAAAACTCTTCAGTTAACGAAAAAGTTCCAGCACCGGCTTCAAACTGATCATCAGTTAGTACATAATATGATATTTAGAACTTAGAATGAAATTTTTTTTTCGCTTTTTATTATTTAGTCTCTCATTATTCCTGCAATCTGTCGTGAGACATTCAGCTGGATTTTAAGTATTTGTATTGAGGCGTTTTAAAATCCAGTGATTTGCCCAAATATAATAATGTAGTGTCTATTTCATGACATCTTGTGGTGCTCGTCTCTTGAGCCTTTTAAAATTTGTACCAGGTTTCTTCATCATTAGGTACCTAGCAAGTTGATTTGGATGTTTATAAATACGCGTTTTCATTGAATGTGCAACTTCTGTCTTTGACCTTTTTAAATACACATCCATTTTCAATAATATCAGTCCACTTGATTTTTATTTATCGGCCAATATATCCCATCCTTTATTAACATATGCTAAAATTATGCACATCGAACATAAAACATACTCCTCTTAATGAAGCTCCGGAAAGGACAAAAGCCTTTTTTTGTGACCTCGTAATGTTTCCCAGCGTGCGAAGCTTAAAACACTTTCCATCGATAAAGATAAAAGGAAAAGCGCTATTTGCATTTTCACGTTGTTTTTTTAATTAACCCATCACATATAAAAGTGGAAAATGTTGTATTTTACACAACAATTGAATTATAAATTAATGGTATTTATTTTTATTAATTTAGACGAGATATTTTAATTAAATGATCCATTTCTGTAGTGTTATTTTTAAATCGGTGTGTTATTTTAAATTCTGCATGTTGAAAGTTTGAATACCAGATATCTGAATTGCCTGTGATCTTTACATATTATCTCTATCATTATTTTCGACATGAGTTTAGCAGTGTCATTAGGTGTTGAGCAGTCATTGGTTAAAACACATCAATAAAATTGCCATTAAGTTTGCGTATATTGGTTAATCTTTAAATTATATTTATATTTATGTATTGTTGAGGTCAAGATGAGGTACATAAATATCCAATTGATCCGAGTCAAGCCGTCTATACTAATAAATAAATAAAGTTATTACAATTACGAAAAATATCTTAACAGTTAAATAATTCAAGTGGCGAAATAAGGACTGAATCACTTTCACCGAATATTCATTACATTTCTCACGAGAGTTTCAAGTAGGCAATGACAGAGGGAATTATGCCTGAATAATTTAGTTCAGAAACTACATTAACAAAGACGTGGCTAAGCGTATTAGGCGGTGTGGGTATGGAACAATCGTGCTTCCAGTTTATGCTACCCTGGTACTTTTCCCGAAACTGTTACGTATTGTTTAGTTATTATTATGTAGTATATCATGATATTATATAATATTCCCTAATATGGATAAAAGAAAAATAATTAAATGACGTAATATTCCTACATTATAAATACATTTTTTTAAAAATACAACTACATTAAACAACTTATTTTACTATGAAAAAAGTTCAACTGTAAATATTTATATTATAAAAGTTACAATAAAATCTAAAAAAAACGAGTCCGAAGTAAAACTTCTTCAGGTCTCTCTCTCAACGTATTTTCGTCTCGCCTGATTACACTTTTCGTAACGCAATGACCAGCTTACTCGTGGGAGTAATATGGTAAACGGTTAAGAAGTTAAAAAAAATTGGCAACACTAAAAAGGCAACACATACTTATCATCATATAGCACATACGAGTACGATGATAAGTATGGGTATCTATATCTACTGATCGGTTTGAAGGCGTAAAATTTACCCTCACCAAAATATAGCCTGACAATATGAACTATTAGAATCCGTTCAGTACTTTTAAAATGAAAGATTAACGAACATCTCTCTCAAAGCTCACCAACCTTTTAGGGTTTAGACTATTATTTATAGGATTTCGTAAATTTGACTCTAAGCCTATCTAATTATATACTTTCCAATGCCGCACCGTTCTTTCAAATCAAATTAATTAAAACTTTTGAAAATTTCTTAGACAGTTTGTAATTTTTTAAAAGAATTATCTACCTAACCTTTATTAAATCTATTTAATTAATAGCTTATGAGAACTTTTGAACTAATATTCCAATAATTTAAATTACTAATTAAAATGTCGCATAAGTGACAAACACATACCTGCAACTTTTAGTAAATTCATAGAAAATAATAATGACAGAAAAATTATAATTGTATTTTCAGCGTACTGTTTGTATTTTATCTGCAGGTAACTCAATAAAAGGCAGTTTTAAAAATTATGTCGTCGGATAGTATGTAGGTATAGTATGTCGGATGTCCACGACTTTGTCTGTCTTTAAACCTCTTTAATCCGTCCCTTTCGCAAAATCCGTTTTTAGCGGACGTAAACTAATTATAATTAGAAATGTCGGTATGAAACGTTATTTATGACCTTTCGATTTTATAATAATTACGTATATTGATGAAAATCGACAATAGACCAACGGGGCGGGATCGAACCACCACCATCGGTGATGAGCCCGACCGCTCTTAATGTTAAGCTATTGAGGCTATACACTACTCTATTAACATTCGCTAGTGGCTGTTAATTTAACATTGTCACCCTAATCCCGCCAATCCTCTTTGGAGCAGAGTGGTGGGTCCAAGCTCCATATGCCTCCTCTCCTATAAGGAAGGATAGCCGTTAAAATAGGCTGATAATGATGATGGTACAACTTACCATCAGTGATAAAAGTGTAGACTGCTCGTAGTTCTGCCTCGTATTGCTCCAGAGATATCGCCGGTACGATAGGAGGCACGAAGTCTTCTTCCGGCGACCGCTCCGAACCATAACCTTGGTCAAAACCTGGATCTTGGAGCTTCCATACTGGCTCTGCGTTTGAACCTGGAGAACAAAAACCATATTTCAATAAAAAGAACATGAATTGTGTAAGTATAACTATTCCGAATTTCGATTTCGCTAAAAGTACATGGAAGCCGTGATAGCCCAGTGGATATGACCTCTGCCTCCGATTCCGGAGGGTGTGGGTTCGAATCCGATCCGGGGCATGCACCTCCAACTTTTCAGTTGTGTGCATTTTAAGAAATTAAATATCACGTGTCTCAATCGTCGAAGGAAAACATCGTGAGGAAACCTGCATACCAGAGAATTATCTTAATTCTCTGCGTGTGTGAAGTCTGCCAATCCGCATTGGGCCTGCGTGGTGGACTATTGGCCTTACCCCTCTCATTCTGAGAGGAGACTCGAGCTCAGCAGTGAGCTGAATATGGGTTGATGACGACGACGACATGAGAGCCGTTATAGCAAAGTGGATATGACCTCTGCCTTCGATTCGGAGGGCATAGGTTAAATTTTTGTCGCATGCACCTCCGACTTTTCAGTTATGTACATTTTAAGTAATTAAATATCATATGTTTCAAAATATCGAATCATTAGGAAGGAAGGATAAGGAAGGACGAAAATATCGCGAGGAAACCTGCATACCTGAAAATTTTCTTAATTCTCTACATGTGAATTACTGTTTTCATCAAACGTTCAGCAGGCTACGAGTAATTCACTGTCTTTGACGTATGCTAGTTGACTTATACGAAAAAGAGATTTTATACAACAAATGTCATCCGGTGCTTACGGGTGGATATCACTCAGTAGGTAGATGACATTTTGTCAATTGATTTGATGTTGATTTAAAAGGTTGATAATAAAGACCAAAATAGTGAATTTGCCAACTGGAAGTTATGTAGGTATATATACCTAGTAGCTGCGATGTTCTAAACAAAATACAAACCCCTCAACAATTCTAAAAACATACTTAAAAAAAGGTCTATGGTCGGTATCACTGGGAAATACACTCAACAAACACTAAAATGGAGTAATTATGCAAAACGAGAAAAAGGCCTTCGGATAAAAGAAAACAAAATCTCATTATATAGGCATTACTCCCTTGCTATTATTTTCGCCTCACCCTTTTTCTTCCTTTCTGTAAATAACTGAAAACTTTCTTTTCTTTATAGGCCTAGAGCTGGTTAACTGTATATTTGAGAAAAAGTAAACTTTTCATTACCAAAAATTTCGAGATTCAAGGTTTGATGAAATTAAAGTTCATTTATTTATAAATACTTAAAAAAACATAGTAAACATTTACATGGTAGTAGGCTTCGGCCATGGTTAGTTACAACCCTACCAATAAAGGCGTACCGCGAAGCAATTTGATATCCGGTGTGATCCTATGTAGAATACTTGCGCCTTTTAATTTATGGCATAGGTGTTAAGTTTTATATGCCAATAATAATTTAACTGCCGATCCTATAACTTTAGATAACCAGCGAAAGAACTTGGTGATGCCAAGGAACAGTTCTCATCATCGTAATTATCAGTCGATGGGCTGCTGACATAGGCCGTTTTTGAGGACTTCCTTACACCAAGGCCTCAAGCTGCCAGCATCCAGCAAGATCATCAGTCCACTTTGCGGGGGTCGACAACACTGCCCTTTTCGGTAACTATGTGATCCGCTGATTGGCCCTTCAACTTTGCGTTGACTTAGGTTCTTCTGCTTATTTGTATATGCAGAGATACCAGTACTCCAAGCATAGCACACTCGATCGCTCGGAGAGTGACTCTGAGCTGACTTCTTATGTGGTCCATAATCACCAATCACGTCTCAGTTCCGACATTTCTTCTCAAAAACTTTGCAGCAACATAGTGCTTCAATAAGGTCAAATAGTTTCTACTATACGTGCTTACTAAAGTTTGATAACTTTAGTAAGCACGGAAGGAGTTTTACGACATTAATTGCCAAGTTGACTAGCTCTTTGTCTATTGCGTAGCTTTCAGTTTTAATTTAATTTGGAATACCAAACTCGATCATGTTGGGACAACCAATCGTATCTGTGTTTAAAACAACTTTTACACCGTTCCGCACACTTTCACTGCTTTTTAATTCAAAATACATCACCAGTGTAGCCGTTATTTTACATAATGAGTTTTCTGTTTGAAGCTTCCATAAGTACTTGTAAATACGTTATCAAGTCTTCATAACTTTTGTAATCATAATTATCAATTACTCTGTTCTAAACGGCAAACTAAAAAGCTCGGATTTTATCAAGTAGAGTTTGTTTTATCAAACCTATTGAATAAAGAACACAACCATTGTTATTACGTAAGGCCATATATTATCATCGTCATCTATACTAATGTTATAAATGCGAAAGTAAGTCTGTCTGTCTGTCTGTTACCTTTTAACATAACGGTAAATGGGACCTTGGAGCAAAACATAGGGTACTTTTTGACCCTGAAATAAAAATAGTAGGGGTTAAAAGTTTACACTGATTTCCACGCGGAAGAAGTTGCGGGCGTCCACTAGTTTTTAATAAAGATAGTAGAAAAAGATCCTATTAATATTACAAACGCAAAAGTTTGTATGGATGTTTGTTTGTATGTTTATTACTCTTTAACGTCGCAATTACTGAATCGATTTAGCTAAAATTTAAAATAAAGATAGATAATACCCAGGATTAACACATAAACTTGTTCCCGGAAAAATCCATGGCTCTCACGGGATTTGCGAAAAACTGAATTCCACGCGGACGAAGTCGCGGGCGTCCGCTAAAATAAATTTCAAAATCGATTTATTAGATCCTGAGATTACCCCCTACAACACCACACAATTTACCTCTTTATAGTTTTAAGCATCATCATCATCATCATATCAGCCGATGGACGTCCACTGCAGGACATAGGCCTTTTGTAGGGACTTCCAAACATCAAGATACTGAGCCAACTGCATCCAGCGAATCCCTGCGACTCGCTTGATGTCGTCAGTCCACCTGGTGGGGGGTCGGCCAACACTGCGCTTACTAGTGCGGGGTCGCCATTCCAGCACTTTGGGACCCCAACGTCCATCGGCTCTTCGCACTATGTGCCCCGCCCACTGCCACTTCAGCTTCGCAACTCGTTGAGCTATGACGGTGACTTTGGTTCTTCTGCGGATCTCCTCATTTCTGATTCGATCACGCAGAGATACTCCTAACATAGCTCGTTCCATCGCCCGCTGTGTGACTCTGAGCCTTCTTATGAGGCCCATAGCATTTAAGCATAGATAAAATCATTTTCATATACAATTTGTAAGGAATCGATGATATATTTAGATCATCAAGACGATCGAAGATCGAGAACTTTCAATACATAAAGTCAACTTTTTGGACAAGATCTGCAAGTCGTCATATAAATAAATTATTCCTTTAATTAAAAACCAACATATTATTTTACTTTATACAATGGCCTAAGTACCTACATAGTGCCATTGCTCGGAATAGACCAAAGCAAAAGGCAAACGGAAAGCAAACAATTCTACAGTCCAACCACATGTAAGTAATTCCTATATTGGCAGTCGCTTGCCACATTACAGGGGATTTAGAAACAGTTCAACACTAGTGATGGGGCGCTTTAGATGAAAAGTGTTGCAGAATCGATTTCGAATAATCGAAAGAGGGAGTCTTGTCGAAAATTAAATTACGTGAAACACAGCACAGCGATACGTAACAATGTCGATTCATTTATATAGGACTTGTTTTTACTTCGATTTATTGACATTGATTTTTTAAAAATCATATTTTTGATATTTATGATCTAGGTATAAGGGTAATCAGTTAATTTATTATATCGTTAATCTATGATCATGCTACTTGGCTTTATTAAGCATATATTAATTTTACGCTAGATTTTTACAAGTTGACGGTGACGGTACAGTTTCAGGTGTATGTCACATTAGATTGGACGGTTTTTTTCCTGTATACCCTTGCCTTGGTTTTCTTGTGTCTAATTACAAACAGCAACATTTTTCTGTATGAAAGGTATCCTAGCTCTTTTACCGTAGGTTCCATACCTGACAAAGTTTACTGACAAACGAATTCACTTCGAAATTTTTAATGGGATTTATTTTCTTTACAATTTGTCTTGTCGTGACCGCAAGTCGATTTTAGTCGATTATTTCTAAGTCGCATCCCTATCTGTTGCAACATTGAAACTTTAAGCACGTACGTGTTGTCTCTATCCCGGATCGAGATCTTCTATTTCAATTCACTTACCGCTATAGAGGCACTTACAGTAAATTATTTGGAACATTTATAAGCAATGCATTGTGGTGCGGTCGTTACAATTAGCTTTTATTGCTATCTGAGGTTATGTCCTACTTACGATATCCCACACTAGTCGGTTGCGCTGGTTAAGTAACATTACCTACATTGATTTATAATATTTAAAAAATCCATATTGATTTAATTCAGATAGTGGTTCTGAAACTGATAGCCTGCTTTTGTTCATATATCATAGCTCAGCTCAGATCATAGGCAATTCTTTGAAATGGCGTATATGTAAGTATTTTATAATTTTAAATGTCCATGGTGTCACCTGTGTAGTTTTCATTTCCGTGGAAATTCGGGCTTAAAATATATTCTCTGATAATGTGGCATTTTATCGATGAAACAATTTTTAAAATTGATTTAGTAGTCTAGGCATGTCAAAGAAGAAAACAAACTTAACGTTTGCATTTATAAAGTAACAGCGGACGCCCGCGACTTCGTTCGCGCGGATTTCAGTTTTTCACATATCCCGCGGGAACTGTTATTGTGGGCTCTTCTCGGACGCCGCCTTTGGATCCCTCGTTACTGTAATTTTAAGTTTTGGACTATTATTACTACTATTAATATTAATAGTATATAATAAAATTTTAAACATAATTTAATTAAATCTAATAGATTTAATTAAATTATGACATAATCCTGACTTTTCAAAAGTGCTTGTAAACTAAGCCTTTGAAATAAATGAATTTTGAATTTGACTGTCGCTGATTTTTTAAGGACTTTTTTAGAACTTTTAAAGGGGAACTCTGTCATACATAATTTTTGCGAAACTTTAACCGTTTACGCAGCGTAAGCTCTCAATAGGAAAAAATCCCCCGATTTTGAAATATTCTTTATTGGTGCTGCGCTCCTATTGGTCTTAGCATGAAAATATCTAGCCTATAACTTTCCTCGAAAAATGGGCTATCTAACACTGAAAGAATTTTTTAAATCGGACCAGTAGTTCTTGAGATTATCGCGTTTAAGCAAATAAACATACAAAAAAATAAACTCTTCAGCTTTTTAATAGTAGGTATATCTACTTAGATGTTAAAGCCGTAAACATAGTTGAGAAATATTGCTGTCAATAATAGACAACAATATATATCACGTGTCTAAACTGTGTTTAGAAGAACAAAGGTAAAATATCGGTTCGCGTGTCGTGGATTAGTTAGGGGCTTTCTAGAGTACGGCGTTACTAACTTTGATTTATCGTACCGCGTATGCCTTCGGTACGTTTTGTTACGTGAAGAGATTTATGGATATATGCTAATATGACGTCGGCATACTATTTTCTTTACTTGCGTCTAAGAAGTTTTTTGTGTGTACATGCAAATCTATTGTCCTTTGAACGAGCAATACTTTTTACTCGATTGCGTCAGAAGGAGGGTTTTGTTTTTCGAGCGTATGTATGTTTGTATGTTTTTGGCTGGACGGATTTTGACATATGAGGTGTCATTGAGTTCCTTAGAACTGTGGTAGTGACTTAGGCTATAAATTTTCAAAATGGCGAACGTAAATAAAAAAAAGGTTGGGGTGGGTAATTTTTTTACCTTATACTACAATATACAATATGGGTATCAAATGAAAGGTTGTAAAAAGACCATTTCAAATATATATATATTTTATTATGTAATGAGAGGGGTTAGGTTAGCTTAAAATTGAAGTTTCATTCCACCACGCTGGCCCAATGCAGGCAGACTTCACACACCTATGGTACGATTATTAATTCCTGTCAGTAAAATGACAAGTGCAACTGTCACTGAAATGTTATTTTTCTAGTAAAATAACATTGCAGTGGCGCCATTTTACTAGTAAAATAACATTTCAGTGACAGTAGCAATTGTCATTTTACTGACAGCAATTAATCTTCAGACTATAGAAAAGCAAGAAAATTCTCAGGTATGCAGTTTTCCTCAGAATGCTTTTCCTTCACTGTGAGACACGTAATATTTGTATATCGGTTATACTTGGTGGAAGTTCATTATGATTTCTTAATTAATCCACTCGGCTATTATTCCTCAAAAACTGATGAATCCAAAACATAATTACTAAGACGGTACAAAACACATAGATTAGACAAATTCACGGATAAACACAATTAATTACTAAATGTTTGCAATGTGTCGAAAATGTTGGAATGTACGAATTTTGGCTTCGGGGTCTCAAATTGTGCTCATGTATGATAAACGAGACACGGAAAACGGGGCTATTGTTGTGTTGTAACGGATCGAATTAATGTTTGAATTTCCTTCGCTTGCACGTTTGTTGTAGGCTAATGGAAAGCCAAAACACTGTTCGAAAATATGAGCATAAATAGGATTTGGTTTTGGTCAATGATATTTTATGCTACAGACTAGCTGACGCCTCACCGTTTCACTCGCGTGTTCCCGTACCCGGAGGAATCAAACAAACAAATGAACAAACTCTTCACCTTTATATTTATTTTATAATATTAGTATAGATGGGGCACTAGCTCATCAAAACTGAGGCGGAGAAATGTGGAAAATTGACTTAATTTCATTTAGTCGCCTATTAAACAACGAACGTTATTTATACAAATTATACCTAAATATCGTCTACAATGTCGAGTTATGTGTTCAGAAAGTGTAAAAACTATATATACATAAATATATAATGGAATTAAAGACAAATTTGTGCATGTTTGCGCTCACTTCGGATCACTTTTTGCGGTGATTTTGTAGGGACGTAACCTATCTATAGTATAAAATTATCATTGGTTTTTGTACACAATAAACTAATAGAGGCCCGCGATTTTCTTTGCTCTGAATTCGGTTAATACTGTTTTCCTTACGGCTGTTCACAAAAAAAATGTACTTCCGAAGATTACCTAGCCTGGGCTGGGCCCAGGGACCTAAGTTGCTTGTTATCTATACTAATATTAGGTATAAAGCTGAAGAGTTTGTTTGTTTGATTGAACGCGCTAATCTCAGGAACAACTAGTATCAGATAAAAATTTACGATAATAATTGATTACGCCAATAAAATTCAAAATTTAATTTATACATTTTCATTGTTTCCCTTTAGAATAGGGCGAAGTAATTAGTAATATAGTTATACGGATACAGGTACATATCTAATACTTTGGGGTAAGACATTTGATACATCCTTAGAGGAAATTTAAGGCCTCTATTATTCATGGGAGGTCTTTTGAAGAAGGATTAATACGAAATTCGAGTATAAAGGCGGCACCGGGCCATTAGCTACGAAAGATTTCGAATATAGCTATATTCTTAGCGAGTTACGGCTTCGACTATTGTATCGTTATAAATGAGAAACGGAAACAAAACGGATCAAATTGTTTGAATTTAGAACGTTCCGTGTTTGCTGTTATTACTAATTAAATGGGGATCGGAATTGTAATATTTCGAAGTGGATTGAGGGTAGGAATAATTTTAATATTAGAAAAAAAAATCAAAACAGACTGTTATTATGGCGATTAACTAATATTAGAAAATATTTTTATTAAGTATTTTTTTTATGGCGATTATGTTTTTTATTGTAAAATAATTGTCATTTTTAACCAAAGATTTTATTAATATAGATATGTCACTAGCGCGTCGCAACTGAGGCGAAGTAAGTGGCTAATTGTATTAATTTTATTTAGTCGCATATCTAGTAAACAACGAAAGTTGTTTCAAGAAATAATACCTAAATATTGTCTAGTATCATTTGTTCAAATGACTTTCGTTATTTACTATGTGAATAATGAAATTTAGACAATTAGCCACCTTCCTAGCTAGCTTCAGTTTCGACGCATTATTGACATGTCTAATAGTATAAAATCTTTATTAAGAGGTCACTGAAAAAACAATTTATTTATCGTCAAGGTCTTCAATATCTTTTATGTATTCAAAGCCAAGATTGGCAGACGAAAAATACGTTCCGCCCCGTAATTTTGGACATAGTAAAGGCGACAGACAATATGGCTGAATGTCGCCTCAAAGTCTCTATCGCGACTTACAAGGTTGCACATGAAAAGTCAAGGCTTTGTTGTTCGTACAAGCAGTTATGTAAACTAGATAAACTGTACTGTACGAACTGTATACAATTTCTTGTTTGTGAGTATAAAATGTACGTTATCGCTATATATCGCTGTATATCGGCCTATCTAAATGGCTCAATATTGGGTCAATCTATCAGTCTTCCTTTTTTATACTTAAAGAGATTTGGAGCATAAACCCACCACACTTCTTGATGATGTTAATGATAATGAGACAATGCATAAACTAAGAGAGAATTGTGGACTGAGGACATCAAGCGAGTCGCAGGGATTCGCAAAATGCAGGCGGCTCAGGATCGTGATGTTTGTTTTGCAGTGGATGTCCATCGGGTGATATGATGATGATGATGATGGTAGTGATGGTGATGGTGATGGCGGTGGCGATGGCGATGACGATGATGCTGCTGCTACTGCTGCTGCTGATGATGATGAATGATGATATTTATAATATTTCACCACTGAATGTATGAAAGGTTTCATTTGAAGACACTATGTATTCTTTCATAAACCCTACAAAAGTGTGCAACCATGTAGAGGTGCTATGTATTAATAACTAGCTGACGTCGCGCGGTTTCACCCGCGTGGTTCCCGTTCCCGTGGGAATATGTGGATAATATATAGCCTATATATAGCCTTCCTCGATAAATGGGCTATCTAACACTGAAAGAATTTTTGAAATCGGACCTGTAGTTCCTGAGATTATCGAGTTCAATCAAACAAACAAACAAACTCTTCAGTTTTATAATATTAGTATAGATTCACAAACACACGGCTATACTTTTACTGTTTTTGTAGTAGTAAAATAATTGTTGACATGGTTTCTTTATCACCTAAATACCGAAAAAACGAAAGGGTCACCTGACGTTAAGTGATTACCACCGCCCACGATTATTTAGCGCCAGAGGCACTGCTAATGCGTTGCGGGCTTTTAAGGGATTTATCCGCTTTTTAAATAACCCCCATATAAAAATGGCTCAAAAAAAGGTTCTGAGCTTCATAATCACTTTATTTAATGAAGAGTTGGATAGATTTTTCTCTCATAACAGATAATATGATAAAGAGGTGAGACCCATCGTTCAGTACAATGCGATAAATGTATGTTTTTCCCCCTAGTATACCAACCCAACTACTTGTCACCTTGATACACAATTACTAATCACTAGCTGATGGCCCGCGGTTTTGCTCGCGTAGGTCTAGTTCTCGTGAGAATGGGCTAAAATATAGTCTATGACATTCTCAAATAACGTGGCTTTCTAGTGGCAAAACAATTTTCAAAATCGGTTCGGTAAATCCAGAAATTACCCCCTACAAAACTTTACTCTATAAAATATAAGCATAGATTAATGATTGTGATAAGTAATTATTAAGATGTTTTACTCGTTTGTTATTTGCATTATCTATTGTCGTTAACAATGAAAAACAGAATAGTCTAAATAAAAAATAAATATTGAATATACACGATTAATATTTGATTCAATAACAATTTATTGTGTCAATTAAATATTTGTTTCGCATAAAATATTATGTACTCGTTCGTATACGTAAAGCAATAAATATTTTGAAGATTACAAGTAAATTCATACAAATTGCGGTGTCAATGCTTACATAATAAATCACGATAATTCATTTCGTATTATGTAATGAACTGTGTATTTTCATAATGAATTATAACCTTTTAACAATTATACATCGTGCAGATTAAAATAACGAAATTATTTAACACGTGTCTCAAATGGTTAACGAAAAACATAGTACAATAAACTGTATGCCTGAAAATTCTCTTAATTCTCTACGTGTGTGAAGTCTGCCAATCCCCATTTGGACCGAGTGGTGGACTATTAGGCAAGGCTCATTCTGAGAAGAGACTTGTGCTGAACAGTGAGCCGAATATAGGTTTTTAATGATGAAGCTACTCGCGCGTGTACGTATTTTATTGACGTGATAAGGTCTTATAATTCAATGGAGCCGGCTGCAAACTCAAAAAAGGTGACGTCATACGTCGTTCCCTCGCTCTAGGGTTGCCAACATTTTTTTACAAGAAATAAAGTATAATTATTCTGGTCTATGAATATTATTATACAGTATTTTAGAAAAACGAACATTTTCTTTTGAAAATGCGACCTTTCCATCAGTATTTTCTTATGACGTTGTCACGTTCAACTATCGTCAGTAAACCGACTTTACAGACAACCGATTTTTTTTTATTCATTAATGTCGAATTTCAAATTTTAACTAATTAATTTGTTTTTATAGTTGATCAAATTCAAAATAAACGATAAGCGATGGATAATTTGAAATTGTTTTACAGCTCAGAAATTGTTTGATGCGTAAGTCGTTAATCATTTCCGCATCCTAATTTCGAAAACTTCAAACTATGAGGATAAGATCTGAAAGCATTTTATTAATTTTCGTATACGAAAGGAAGTAGGAAGATTAATTGAAGCGGCTTTTGCACGTGGCGGGCTCTCAAAGCGGAGAAGATTAGCGTGAGTTCACATTAGTGGCAAAAAGTCACTTTTTCTGTGGAAAAAAGGCGGCCATGCTTAGTGAGGATATTCGTATAGGTGAAGTTATAGATAATTCAAGCGAAAAGATAGATGACTGAAACTAGATAGCGTGAGTTGAACTTACATGGAGAGAGTCTATTCCGCTATTTTTTTTTGGTGTGGCAACACCGTAACATAAACATCTGTTCAAATTACTCCAATTTATTTATTGTTTAAACTATTAATTTTATGTATGTAATATTTAAGTTAAATTATACGGGATTAATATATACTTTAGTGTATAAAGTGTTTAAAAGTAAGTTATTATTTTGCATGTACATGTCAGGTGACAGTTAGGTTATTAGCAAGTTAAGTTTTCTAAATCAAATATTAATTGTTATACTTAGTGTTATTAATTTGTAATAGCTGTATTACAATTATTTTAACACACAAAATCATCAAGTTGGAATGTATAGCGGAAATCTAGAAAAAATCGTATATGATTTGTAAAAGAATTACATGACTCGAGATTTTTTAACCATCGGTAAGCAACCCAACAAGCTTAAAGCCAAAAAGTTTTTAGATTGCGTTTTTCTCCTAAACCATGAGGTTTACATTAAAGTCTAGTTAAGTTTAGTAACAAAAAATGTAGAAGACATTCTCATCTACAATTAATGTCATTAAAGTACTATCGCACGACTTTAAATACGGACTTATAAACGCTTGTGGCATTGTCTCCATGTGAAGGGTCTACTCAAATATTCGGCGAGCTATACAAAGAGGAACAAATAAACTACGAGTAACACTGTACCACTCCCTTGTGTAGACTGCCTCATGAATTTCATATTAAACTAGTTGCTGTTCGACACAGAACGTCTATCTCATCAGGCTTATTTTCTTTTGACTGGCTATCAGAATTCACGTAGAGGAATATGAAGAACTAGCTGACGCCGCGTGGTTTCACCCGCGTGGTTCCCGTTCCCGTAGGAATATGGGGATAACATATAGCCTATAGCCTTCCTCAACAAATGGGCTATCTAACACTGAAATATTTTTTCAAATCGGACCAGTAGTTCCTGAGATTAGCGCGTTGAATCAAACAAAAAAACAAACTCTTCATCTTTATATAGTATAGATTATTGAATACTAGAGGACGCTTGCGACTTGGTTCGTGTGGAATTTAGTTTTTCACAAATCCCTCGGGAACCATGGATTTTTCCGGGATGAAAAGAAACCTAGATAAGTCCAGAGTAAAATCTATTTCCATTACAAATTTTAGCCAAACCTGTGCAGCAGTTGCGACGTTAAAGAGTAACAAATATCCAAACAAACATCCATACAAACTTTCGCGTTTATAATATTAGTTGGTTTGACACACTAATATTTTAAAGAGGTAAAGTTTGTGGTATTGTTGGGGTAATCTCTGGATCTACTAAACCGATTTAAAATTATTTTACCACTAGAAAGCCACGTTATTGGTGAGTATCATAGGCATTTTATTTCCGTACTATTACGGGAACGGGAACTACGCGGGTAAAACTGCAGGGCGTCGCAGTTTGACATATTTTTCATAAAAGGAATTTTACTTCTTTTAGTTGGGTTATTCGACCTTTTTGACATTGGTTAGTAATTTTTGCACAACTTCATGAAGTGGTAAAAACATCTCGGAGCGTATTTTATTTGAGAAACTTTTTCATGAAAACACCAAAACTCAAAAAATTTTGGTGGTTTTATTTCCTTGAAAGCTATCGAGTTTTCGAACGAGGATTCAAGCCTACGCCCACCGGAATTGGAGGTAGAGTTCATATCTGCTGGGCTATTACGCCTCACTTACTCAAGCACTCACTTTAATCAAAGTTTATTTATTCATTAAGTCAGCCATTGACGGTCAATTATTCTCACGTTTCTGCAAACGTCAGCGAAGACGTTTCATAAGTCGAGCCGTCATGCACGCAGTGACCAATAAACGATCAGTTATAGCCGTGGGTGCTGCATAAACGTGAGAATAACTGATCGTCAATGGCGTCTTTTAGGTATAACTATTTTTCGAAACTTAGAAGCGAAGTCCTTAGTTTCACTTAGCCTCGTATATTTTCTAACTGTTATATTAACTTCAGCACTGGAACGTTACAACATTCATATTAAAAGCACTATTTTACAGGCGGTGAGCACTTAAAATCCAGAAAGGAAAATGTTGAAAGTTGGTACCAAAAAGTGTGCTGAAAATCGGCCCTAGGCAACTTGCAGCAAAATTGTTTCCATGCTAAAATACGTTACTTATTCGTAACTTGCAAACAGCACTGAGTCCTGAAATGTTTATGGCCCATTCCGATGTTATTTGCTACATGAAACCCGTGTTTTCATACCTTTTTTAATGTTTCAAGCAAAACGAGGTCACGCCAAAATTGAGCTGCAGGTTTTGTGCTTCTTATAATTTCCGTATGGCACGCCACATGCAAGCAAAGCTATTTGAAAACAGTAACTGTAGGTATGGATTCAATAATCAATAACAAAAGAAAAGGTTAACAACCTTCGCTATAGGCCTTCGACAATATTTGTTTAAAACCATCATCATCGTCATATATTCGGCTCACTATTGAGCACGAGTCTCCTCTCAGAATGAGAGGGGTTAGGTAACAGTCCACCATGCTGGCACAATTTTTTTTTGGGCGTGTGCGGTTCGGACATCTGCCTATTTTAATTATGCTTGTTTGAAATAATTGTCTCAAATATGCAAGTAGGTACGAATACATACCTATTATCTAAATTTCCACTTATTTATAAAAATGTAGATATAGGTATACATACTCGGATACTTGAGAATCAATCAAAGATAATCAAATTCCGGGATTTTTTTAACATTTTATACAATTAATAAAATCGAGTATAATCATAATATGATGAGAATTAATACCGAAACTTATGAATTCAAAAACTTAAATATGCGGACGAAGTTCCCAGAAACTTCTGGTATCAAAGTGGAATAGAGCTCTATTTTCCAAACGATTAAAACTCAAATATAAAGTCTAAAGAAGCCGCTCGCCTATTAAAAAACAAAGTTTCCTTGTACGCCCGAACTTTTGAAATATAGTTTAAAAATTTCAGTTGAGTCAACGCAGTGAAAAGACGCGGATATTAAATTTCCTTTTATTGTGCGAAATTTTATATGTGCGATATATAAGCGCGGAGTCGACGTAATCGGAAATAGCATTGTTAGTACGATGTACTCGTATGTTATTCTACGCCATTGTAAACAATAAGAGAGTAGAATCAATTATTCTTCTAACAGCCCCCTAGGAGCCCAGGGTTTGTAGCCATGTAGCGGATAAAAAAATCGACGTGATTCTTTTTCTACAATCGCAAACGTTTCGAAAATTTAAAAGACATGTATGGGAATGACATTCGTTATTGACAACTTATCGACCGTATCAGTTTTCTAGTATTCGAAGCGTTAGCGTTTGTAGAAAGAGAATCGACGTGATACATGACTACAGGCCTAAGTCTCACTCATTTTAGGGGAGGACTATGGGAGCATAGAAACTTACCAAAAAATTAATTAGGACAATAAAAGACAACAGATTACGACAAAAGGATTTTTTTTTAACTTTTTGTTTTTCTGTTTTTTTTTTTGTGTTGCTATCTGGAATAACTAGGTAGATTTATGATTAATGATTAAAAATTAACATAATTAAGTTATGTCTTTATTCATGAAAACGGCAGAGAAAAAAATAACAAAAATTTTTGTATTTCCCCTAGTCATGTGGGCGAAGTCAAGAGCGTTCGCTAGTTGTAAATAAATAGTTTCTCAGAGCAATATTGTCTAGAATTGATACTAGCGCGAAATCAATAGAGACATTAATTTTACAGTAAGTTGTACTCGGAATCTCGGATGCAGCACTATTATAAAGAGTTTTCTTGGTCACTTGGTTTAAGAAAACAAATAATCTATTATTGTAGTTACTGTCTCTGCTGTATTTAATAGAGAAAGAATTTTATTCAAAAACTAGCGAAGGCCTACGACTCTTTGTTTTTTTACACGCGTGAAATTCTTTTTTTTATAAATCCCTCAGGAACCATGAATTTTTAAGGATTAAAAGTAGCCTACGTTACATTCCAAAGACCAATTTACCTCTATGTTAAAGTTCACAAAAAAGTTACAGACAGATAGACTAACTTTTGCTATTATAATATTCATCATTAACAACTCATATTGACTCACTGCTAGCTCGAGTCTTATGTCAGAATGAGAGGGGTTAGGCCAATAGTCCACCACGCTCGCCCAATGCGGATTGTCAGACTTTACACACGTAGAGAATTAAGAGAATACTCTAGTATGCAGGTTTCCTTACGATGTTTTGCCTTCACTGTTTGAGACTATGATATTTAATTTCTTAATATGCACACAACTGAAAAGTTGGAGGTGCATGCCCCGGACCGGGTTCGAACACACTGGGCTATCACGGTTCTATATAAAATATTAGTAGGTATGGATGTAATTCGTAACGTCATCTATAACAATAATCTTTATAGAATAATCCAGGAGTTAGCCATGTTCGTTTACACATATCAAACTACACGCAAAACTTTTGTAGTACCTATTTGATTAGTCGTCGAGTTTCGCATGTAACAAAGAAACACGTATAATATGTTAATATGTGTGAATTTTAACAAATTGTCAAATCAGAAGGTAAACTGAATCGCAAATTACGATTCATAACAATCGAATTGTAATGTACAATTTGTGTATCGTATAATCTTCACGAACGAAATGTTTCGATTTAGTTTAACGCGTAACAAAATGTTATCAAGAAAATAAAAGGGAACGAAAGAATTTCGGAATCAAGCGAAGGGTTCGGAAATCCAGCATTGAGATAATAATAGACCATTTTCCATTTTCCTTTCCTTGCCCGCAAAACGGCTATACATCAATGTCAAACTGAGTCCAATCTTCGAGGCAAATTGGGATTAATAATGGCTAACAAAGAAAGAAGCCCGCCGCATTTATTCTGGTGATTACTGGAACAAATTGACAAGCAAAAGTTTTGGTAAAAGGCTGGATGAATGGGCGTTCAATGTACCTATGGGCGGTGTTGTATTGTAAAGCTTTTGTACTGATGTAAATATACACTCGTGTGTCGCGTATTGTTTTTATTTATATTTTCGAACACACTCTTGTATTTGTAATATTAACATAATAAAAATCTACATTTACACGAACACGACATGACGATTTGCCGGCCTCCGTGGCGCAGTGGTATGCGCGGTGGATTTACAAAACGGAGGTCCTGGGTTCGATCCCCAGCTGGGCAGATTGAGATTTTCTTAATTGGTCCAGGTCTGGCTGATGGGAGGCTTCGACCGTGGCTAGTTACCACCCTACCGGCAAAGACGTACCGCCAAGCGAACGAGCGTTCCGGTACGATGTCGTTGTAGAAACTGAAAGGAGTGTGGATTTTCAACAAGTTAGCCCGCTTCCATCTTAGACTACATCATCACTTACCATCAGGTGAGATTGTAGTCAAGGGCTAACTTGTCTAGAATAAAAAAAAAGACACGAGATTCTATCAGAGCGTAGCATTTGTAATAATATAATGTAGAGGTATTTCTTTATTTCAAATTACACAAAACTAACTAAATTAGGTAAATGATTATTATAAGCCAATTTTAACGGCCCAGTACTGTGCCAGCTCTCCGTCTTTACAGGAGGGATATAAAGTTTAGACCCACCACGCTGGCCTAAAGCGGTTTGCGGGCTTAGAATGATTCGATTCTTGTTTGGACTTAACGTGCTCTCTGAGACACGGGGGTTTTATAGCTACCTGCCTCTAACTTGAATTAACCGGCCTGAGAATTTATACTGAAAATTTCTTTGAAGAGTGATAAGCTTTTTTACCCTTGAAGTCGAACCCAGGACCAACGAAGTAGAGGAAGAGAAATTAAGTGATTGCTATGCCATAATGAAAATATATATAGATATTTTCGAGATGTTTTGTTGTGAAAATTTGGTGGTGAAAAAGTAAACTAAATATAAAGTGTTTTATTTTTGTTTAAATTAATGTAATAATAAAAATATTTCACGTTGGTATTTTTTAGTTATCTTCTTTATTCGAGTGCGTGATATTTGTACATAAGTTAGAACTAAAGTTACAAGCACGCCCAGTTTAGAACTCACGAAAAATTCACGCTTTCTAATCACTAGAACATCAAATTACTACTTTTCATGGGAATTGAATTACTGACCTTTGCACACACATCGTAATTCGAGAAATGGTTATAATGAATGGCTTTAGTAAAGTAGAAAGTGATATTATTAAAAAAATATATTGACCGAGTGGTTGTTCACATAAAATATAACGACATCGAGTGTGTGAACATTGGGTCAATAATCCAATATATTGGACCAACATTGCACCAATATATTGGTCCAACATTGGCCGTCCTACTTTTGCGTGATTATGACGCGTTTGCCGACGTTAACGTCATAAACATTGATGTAACGATAACTTTATGACTATAATAAGATTAATTCTTGACTTTATCAAAGCAATAACATGTTTGACAAACGACAGACAGTGCAATATTATTGTATTAGTAATATTTAACTCGTGGATCGATAAACGTTGAGATTTCAAGACGTTAAATTTATCACTACATTTTAGGTACATCATTCTTATTCTATTGTAACGGCCCTCAATAGGACGAGGTGTAAGTGTATCAGGCTCCTTTGCGGTTTATATGTGACTAGCTGACGCCGTGCGGTTTCACCCGCGTGGCCTCAGCCGTTTCCTTAGGAATATGGGGATAATATATAGCCTATATCCTTCCTCGATAAATGGGCTATCTAATACTGAAAGAATTTTTCAAATCGGACCAGTAGTCGTTCCTGAGATTAGCGCGTTAACCAAACAAATAAACAAAGTCTTCAGCTTTATAATATTAGTATAGATAATATTGGATTCCGTAACTACAAGTGTGATATGTTATTAAAAAAGGCCAGGACCGACGACATAATGCGTTCTCCGAGGAACGGGGATATAACTCCACCAATTTCTCAAGTTTAGGTTAAGAACTATACTTAATTTCTTTAGAATGAATAAAAAAGCTCAAATTAAAATATTTTTTAAATTAATGTTTACTTTTAATGTATTTATATAAGATGCGAATTTTCTATACGTAGCGTTAACTTCTATTTGTAAGAGTTTTGAGAACATCGGATATGAAGTTTTCGCGAAGAATCCTAAAGAAATACGTTCTTGAAACCCAATAAAGTTATGATACCTTACGATGCCAATTCGATGCTGTTGCCGAGTATTTATAGACCTAAAACGTCCGTTTTATATGTTCGAAAGGAAAGGAAAGGAATAAAATATCGATATAATCTGAACTTCACATTTCAAAGATAGATAGGATAGGATAGCCGATAGGAGAAATTGGAGAGGCACTGTACTAGCTTTTTTTTTGTAAAAAAAATTTACTCTGATGAAATTTTAACGGGTCTGTGTTTGTAATAGTAAATAATGAAAATAAAGCTGAAACGGAAAAAAAATCATTTCTAAGATAGATAGGATAGGATAGCCGATGGAAGAATTTGGACGAGCATTGTACTAACGTTTTTTTTGTAAAAAAAATTTTACTCTGATGATATTTCGGATCTGCGCTTGTAATAGTAAATAATGAAAATAAAGCTGAAAAGGAAAAAGAATCATTTCAAAGATAGATAGGATAGGATAGCCGATGGGAAAATTTGGAGGGGCGTTGTACTAACGTTTTTTTTTGTAAAAAAAAATTTTACTCTGATGAAATTTCGGGTCTGCGCTTGTAATAGTAAATAATGAAAATAAAGCTGAAAAGGAAAAAAAATCATTTCAAAGACAGATAGGATAGGATAGCCGATGGGAGAATTTGGAGGGGCATTGTACTAACGTTTTTTTTTGTAAAAAAAAAATTTACTCTGATGAAATTTCGGGTCTGCGCTTGTAATAGTAAATAATGAAAATAAAGCTGAAAAGGAAAAATAATCAAAATACTTGGACCTTGTTCATGAGATTACCACCATGTGGAATACAACTAATATTGTTCCGATATTTCTGATGTTCCTGCCTTCCGAACCGGTGGTAGAGACTTTACAAATATTCAAACTTGACGTCTCAAAAGTGCATGTACACTAAGCTTACTTAAAATAAATGAATTTTGAATTTCGAATTTGAATTGCAATGCTCTTATAGCGAAAAGCTTCGACAAACATTAAAAAGCTTTCGCGTACTGCTGGATTAAGGGTCAGATACAGATGGCAGTATACTCCAGGCAGCACTCAGGGCTCTAGAGTTTGGAACCTCCTCACTCTAGAGTTGCAGACTCCAGTGTGAGGAGCATCGGTTGATTGGGCACTCCAATGCATGATATCTCACAAAGTAAAGACGGCCTACGAGTATATGAGTAGGTCAGAGATCTCTCTATTAAGAAGACGACTTAACGATTCAGTATGGATAGATAGAATTAAAGAAATTAAAAATTAGGTAAAATATAAAACGAAGTTTTAGTTGTTATTTAATTACAGGAGGAGGTTCTACGTTCGACTGTGTATGTATGTTTTTTTTATGTATGTCCAGCGATATTTCCGTCATTTGTGGACCGATTTTGAAAATTCTTTTTTTGTTTAAAAGCGTATAAGGTGGTCCCATGTTATTCATGTCAGGATCTGATGATGAATAAATGGAGAAATCAAGATGTACTTTCGAGAATCGTAAAGACGAGTACTACGTTTGTTAATTTTGATTAGGTATTATAAGCCACGGTCAGAAGGTCAAGAGTCTGATGATGGAGCCGAAATACAGACGATGGAACTCGTCAACGATTTACAGCAGTTACCTTATTATTGCTGTCAATAAGTTTAGAACGATTTATATGTAATGTCTTATGTAGGTAAGTGTGAACATAACAATTATACTTGTAGTTTATTTAGATTCGCCATAGTGCAAAGGAATAAAGCCTCGAAGTTCTTGCTAGTAAGGTATAAGGACTTTAGCGGTAGTTTGGACAGCAAAATTATAATAACGGTCTCGTGTGGCAACCAAGAGCTTAAATTCAGCTTTACGAGGTCTTTATGGTGTCTTAAATCTATTTTCAATGGAAGTGGGGAACTGGAAGGTTGTCCTTGACCCAAAGTTATTTGGGACAGGGATGACGTCACCGCTACCCAAACCGGAATGCGGCTGAACGAACGGACCAAGCACGATCTCTGTCTGAATTATGATATCCGTTTCGCTAAACACTTTCTAACTTTGTTAATTTGACCAGTTTAACAATTTGAACAAAACCACCATTGGTATATCTCAATAGCGCTAAGATAAAGGGGCCGTACTCATCGAGAGCAGTGATAGCCCAGTGGATATGACCTCTGCCTCCGATTCCGAAGGGTGTGGGTTCCAATCCGGTCTGGGGCATGCACCTCCAACTTTTCAGTTGTGTGCATTTTAAGAAATTAAATATCACGTGTCTCAATCGGTGAATTTCCTTCACAGTGAGGAAACCTGCATACCAGCGAATTATCTTCATTCTCTGCGTGTGTGAAGTCTGCCAATCCGCATTGGGCCAGCGTGGTGGACTATTGGCCTAAACCCTCTCATTCTGAGAGGAGACTCGAGCACAGCAGTGAGCCGAATATGGGTTGATGACGACGACGACGACTCATCGTGGTCCGTTGGTTCCCGTTGGCTTTTTGTCGTACCCGCTCCTGACACAGTTTTTTTAAAAGTTGAAAGGGACTGGAAATATTGGTCATTATTTTGGTATAAAATCAAGACGGCGTGATATAGTCAATCAGCCTTTATAGTAAACTTTAAGCTTTATGCTACTTGGTCATTATTTAATAATTTGAGCATTAGGTTCGTTTTGTAGCCTACAGTATATCTACCAAATACATTATCGTGTAGAGAAATAGACAAAATATCGTCCAATGGGGGCAGAATAGTCCCAGTCTCATCTCTTTCGTCGCAACGCAATCAAAGAATTGGCGATATTTGCGCAGCGATAAAGAGAATTAGACAAAATATGCGACATATTTTGTCTAATTCTCTTCACGATAGGTATATCGTCGGTTGCATATAAGACCTAATAATCTGGTATTGCTTTGTCTTCAAATGTCAAATTTCTAATGCCAGAAAGAGTAAATATGTAGTACCACATTTATATCCGGCATAAGAAATATATACCGTCATCTGTTATTTAACAGGGATAAAATGTATGATAGAAAATATTCACATTAGATACATTGCACGTAGGTTGCCTAGTTAAAGTTAGGCCTACTACTTCGTATTAATCTAAGTAGTGTCTATCAATGGGTAGGTACTCTAAATTTTGGATAAGGGTAATGTGAGGGTGAGTCATCAAAAGTCAAAGTCTAAGTCAAAAGTCAAAATTCATTTAATTCAAATAGGCTTAGTTTACAAGCTCTTTCGAAACATCAGGTAATAATATTAAACTTATGATAATGGTGATAATAATCATTCGAAAACTTAAAATTAAAGTTACGAGGGTTCCAAACGCGCCTTGGTCAGAGAAGAGCCCACAACAAACTCAGCGAAGGTTTATTTTTTTTATTTATCACCATTTTACAAACTTATTTAAAACTAAGCACACAGTCGAATAATACAGTTTAACACCAAGCTTTTTTATCATTTAAATACTCATTAACACTATAATGAGACTTTACTAAAAGCTTGCGTTCCAGTCATAGGCACTACAACTTTTTTACTTAGGTATGTCATAATTTACCTACTTTATAATACGAGTATGTATATGCATCCTCGATAATTTTGTTATAGAAAGCCAGTAGTATAAAAATATTATTCAACGATCTGAGTTCACTATAAGTGAGCAGAAAATATCGCGTTTCAAAGTTTAAAACCATGTCACGGGTCACAAACAAAGTTCCAAAAAAAAATATTTTCATAGAGAACAAACAAGAACAGAATACTAACTACAACTCTGTTGCCGTTTAATGAAACCTTTTTTTTATTGCCTCGCATACTGCATATTATGAAAAACCCGAAAACTTTTTAACTGGTAGCGTTCCCGCGAATTTTGTTACTTTTAACGAGCCAAGTGCGTTTTGTTCCTTTTCGTGTTCCGACAAAATCGTATAATATGAATATGTAACAATTTTATACAAAGCCACTTGGTTAAACCTCCCAAATGAAATCCTTTCAGTAATAATCTTGTGCCCGTACGAACAATTGCAAATGTATGAAAAAATTGAGCTCTGAAATGCGAAAATTTGTGCGGTTGGACGAATGGTCAGATGTTTTTTTTTGTGCAATTTATTCCAAAACGGATTTTATTAAAATTTTTGTTATTATAGTGTATAACAAAAACATACATACAGCCGAACGTAGAACCTCCTCCTTTTTGGAAGTCAGTTAATTATATACCAAAATTTGAACATTATCTTTAAGTTTTTGTTAACGGTTGTCTCTGTGTTTTCTGCTGTTAAAAAAAATTATCTTAGTGCACTTTTCAAGTTAAAGTAAGTAAGAGAGACTGCTTAAAAATTGGTTTTTACTTAACTAAACCTTCTTCTATTGAAACCATTTTTAAGAGTGGAATTTTCGTAGTAATTAGGTAAACTTTAATGATTTCTTTATTTTAATAACACCGTTTGAAAATAGGTTTAACTAAACAAAACCTTCTTTTATTGAAGTCATCTTTAAAGGGTGTAATTTTCATAATTATTAAAAACTCTTCAACAATTTCTTGTAAGGTTTTACCGATCTATGTACTAGTTTAATAACTAAAAAGAAAAAAAAATACTTTTTATGGATATACCTAAGTGAAAATGTAAAATCACCTTCTGTTGAATTCACAGAACAATAAAAACGTTAAAGCTAACGCTTCAGCTTTTATGTCCGTGGTTAAGGACCCATAGTGTGTAAAATTTTCAAAATCTCAACTACCTAGAAGGATATCTGTAATTTTCATAAGAATATTTAATTAAATTTAAATAATATTATTATTATTATAAAATAAAATTAATTAATGTCATAAATTGTTTTATAACCGGTCGGTAGTTTTACAATTTAGCACGTTCAAACAAACCCGTCAGTTTTAATAGATTAGTGAGATGCGAAGAAATATTGGATAGAAGCAGGCGTTACTTTGCGGATCTCCTGAGGATGCTCCGGTTTCGGGGTGAAACGTACGTAGAGAGTATTTTGTCGGACCTGGGTGACGTTGTCGCATGGGTTTGTCGACTTTTCGCGGATGATAGCAAAATAAATAAATCATTGTATAATCAGGAAGAAATATTTCTATGGCCCTTAGTTTTATTGGAAATCAACAAAGTTTGCGTTTTCAAATTAAAAGATAAAATATTGTGTTTAAAACTTTTCCGAGATTTCTATCGGAACAATTTCGCGCACGACTAAGCTTCTCTTTTATTATAATCACAAATAGCTGAAGGACAATTTGGCTAAGTCCACTCCCGCCCTTTGATGTTAATACCTCAGCTGTAAAAATTCAATCTCAGTTTAAAAATTCAAATTCCCCGACAAAGAAAAACGAAGGATTAAACTGAACTGCGCTTGAAAACGCGACTTCATAAACTACGGCAAAATGATTAAAGTGAATCTCATTTACATAAAATTGTAGCTATGTGGACTTTTTCTCGCTGTCAACTGTATGATATATAGTCTGAATTCGAATTCCCAAGCAAGTACAGATTACATAACGTAAGGTACTAATTTATACACCGAGCATTTTTTTTCGTCTTTAACCGAAATCCCACATAATGTACCCAATGTCTATTATCCATTAGTGTTATTATAAAAAAAAACAAAGTACAATTCAAGGAGTCACAATTGTAACAAACTTAGTAACTAACTATGAATAAATCGATTATTTTTTCATCAATACTAATTTTTTTTTCGCTAGCGTGTAAATTTGCTTGAACTCGTTTTTAAAATAACTAAGCGATTCCGTATATTGGACACATACTTCTCGTGGTGGCTTATAGACGCGGCCACGGATACGTACTAGCAGACGCGTGGTTCCCGTTGTCGTACGAATACGGAGATAAAATATAGCCTATAGCACTCGGAGATAGTTGTAGGTTCCCAACAGTGAAAAAATTTTCAAATCTGTAGTTCCAGAGCCTATTCAAAATATCTTTCTTCTTTATAATATTAGTAAAGATATTTGCTTTATAAACATTTTGTCATTAAATACTAGCGGACGCCCGCGACTTCGTCCACCCTTAGACCTTCTAATCTGTCCCTTTAGCATAATCCGTTCCTAACGGACGGCTACTAACTATATTATAAATAAACTACCTCCATGCCAAATTTCATAATATACTTGTGGACGCACGCGACCTCATCCGCGTGGAAATCAATGTAAGTTTTTAAGCCCTTTTTCACCACTTCTCATTTTATTATTTATGAACAAATTTTTAAAACTGTTACTCTAAAAATGAAGGATTTTCCATACAAACTTTCAACCCCTATTTCACTCCTTCTCATTTTATTTTTCCAATAAAAAATATCCTATAACCTTCTATGTATTATGGTATTAAACCGTGCCAAGTTTCATTTGAATTCATTCAGTAGTTTCAGCGTGATGCCCGAATAACAAAAAAACACACAGACAGACAATATTTTTAGCTTCAGTATCCGATTATAATGCAGAATGAACAAAATGAACAGAGGTCGTATCAGTAAATTACCTCTATTTGAATTAACTACATATATCTATGTTATGTGCAGTTTGCAGTTCCTGCAACTATGAGGATTCTTTGTGTGAAAAAAATCTCAAGTGACAAGTCTCTCGTAATTGCGCCTCTTCGTGGTGCGTGGCGAGAGGGGGCTCGTCTTTAGCGTGAATTATTATATGAGTGGCATTCTTTAGCTTTTCCTTAGCAGCTTTGTATGATGTTCAATGAATACTTAACCGGAAAAATTTTGTATGGCCATAATACCTGGGGTGGTAACAAAATAAATAATTATTAATACTAATATTATAAAGCAGTAGGTTTGAGTGAACGCGCTAAACAAAGGCCAACATAGGCATATCATTATCAACCCATATTCGGCTGACTGCTGAGCTCGAGTCTCCTCTCAGTGAGAGGTGTTAAGCCAATGGTCCACCACGCTGGCCCAATGCGGATTGGCAGACTTCACACACGCAGATCTGACCTGACTCAGCTTATATTGTGAGTACATCAGTACCCACAACGCTGATGTTCTGTCAGACCCTTATGAGGGAAGGACAGTATTAATTATATTAGTTAATAAAATACAGTTAGGAAGTGTAATCTTTGAAGAAAAGAAAAGCAAGTTGATTAAGAAAGATAGTCACAAAAGAATAATTAAGAAAAACGATAAATAAAATAAATTCTTCTTTATTAATTAATTATGGTATTGCCACACAGTCTGCTTTTTGACAATCTAACAAATACAATCGATATATTTTTTAAAAAGATTTTTTCTCCTATGTCCTGAAGTGGACGTTCATCGGCTGACATAATGAAGTATGCGCTTGTAACTAATTTGATGTTAATTATATTAGGTAGTTAATATACGTAAAAGTTAGTGAAAAGGCCGGGCAGGTCGGCAATTGCCATTGTTAATAACTAGGCCATATTGTAACTGCGTGCATTGCCATAACCCACAAATCTCGTTTTAATAGAGCAAGTAATATAACTGGCTTTAAATTCCGAGGCGAGCACTTGCACTGTATAATAATCACATAATTCAGAACATCCGGGAAGACGGGCGTGGTGTACCGGCGGCCATTAGTTTTGCATACAACTTTATATGGTACGTACGAGTAGAGTTGATACAAAGTATGTTAAACGAGTTAACAAAAGTACTTGGAAGCTGTGGACTGAGTATAGCAAAGTGTTTTGTAATATTGCAAAGTGTCATAGAAACCTTTATACGAACATTATGTTGGAAAAGTTGCCATACTATTTTTTGCGTTGCATGATTACTTAAAAGCAGCTTCCCATCAGTTGCATTGATTTAATTAAAAATTTCAATTTAATTATAAGCTTTTTCGCGTACGAGATTTACCTTGAATACGGAACACTTCAAAGTTGTAGACTAAAAGCAAGACATCCCTATTTTTATAAAGGTTCAAAGTATGTCTGACTGCAAGTAAAAACGCGTATATTTTTCTCGACATTTATGAGAAATCATATCCCACTTGCCAGTCAGAGTCGCGGCAACCCTTCGAAAACATCGTTAATTATAAATCTAACTTATAAAGGTCTCTAGCATAAGTTTCCCATAGAGCTAGACAAGATTCCTCATGATAAAATGTAGAAATTATCAAACCATTACGATAATTATACCTATAACCTATTAGCCAAAAAGAATTTTTAACTTCAAACTATGCCTATGTGAGCCGTGTTAGTCCAGTGGATATGACCTCTGCCTCCAATTCCGGAGGGTGTGGGTTCGAATCCGATCCGGGGCATGCACCTTCAACTTTTCAGTTGATTGAAATTTTTTTTATATTATTCATATTCATATTCATATCATATTTTTTTATATTGTACAAAGAGGAAAAAAAATAACTGTCCATATTAGTTAATAGTTAGTTATTTAGTTAGTACTTGGACCTAACTCTTCATAGTAAAGTATTTTGGAACGTTTCCTGTTATAAGACTTTGGGGACTTGTAGATTTACATATCATTAGAAGTTTGAAGAAATTATGTTAATATTTTAGAAGTTATAAACTATAAATTCTGCTAATAAACGGAAAAAAATCGTTTGCCAAGGCATTTGAATAGCGCGGTGGTTCTAAGCTTCAAATCCTCTTTCAATCATTAACCTGTATGGAAGAAGAAATTTTCAATTTTATACTGTTTGTAAGTACCCTAGTTATAAGCTTTGTACTATTTTAGAATTTAATTATTGTAATGGTTTGATAATTTCTACATTTTTTCATGAGCAATCTTGTCTAGCTCTATGGGAAACTTATGCTAGAGTCCTTTATAAGTTAGATTAATATCCCCACCACTTAACCCCTCTCCCAGTGCGCAATGCGAGCAGCGGCGCGTCGCGCAGCCGCTTCGCAATTTGGATCGTGCCGCGATGCAAGAACCAACTCATGACTAAGGGCCCCGTATGGGTTCGAAACTAGTCGGGCATACTTCGACCTAATATCACGTGAGTTTTAGCCGTGTTTCATAATCAATTAATAAGCTTTGTACTCGTGGTGATTAGCACTGAGCAGGAAATATTATAATGCACAAGTGTGCGCACCTACACAGATGCACTTATAACGTACCTATTTTACTGTGGGGTTAAGCACCTTACATCATCATCACCATGTCAGCCGATGGACGTCCAATGCAGGACCTTTTGTAGGGACGATTAAACATCACGATCTTGGACCTTTACGCTCAGTCAAATATAATCTTTTCACTTTTAGTACCAACATCGTGAAAATTATGGCCGAGAATAAAAAACATCCCAACCCGTAAATGAAAATCTGTTTGCTACCATCCTCCCACTTCGCTCCTACAATCTGGGGCGGCACCTTATCGGATTACGAGATAAAACTGCTAATGGCAGGAGGATAAGGCTCCGATCTTTTACTTTGGACATGGTTGAAAAATTAAACGCGCTTCGGGGAAAGAGATATTTTGCCTTCTTGGGATTTCTTGGCGTCTTTCGGGACTGGTGTCAATGTTTTAGTTTAGTTTGCGTTTTTAAACCGATTTCCATATATAGGAGATTCAATGTAGGTACAGCTGTAAGTACATTTTATACTCACCGCTACCTACCGTCAATTGTGGGCCGAGTATAAAAAATATTTTTATAACTTTATAAGGGTACCTTATAATAGTACATTATGATAAAATTGCGGTAAGTTGAAAATTACAGCCGAGGCGATATTGCTATAGTAAGAAAGCAGAGGCTGTAATTATCAAAGCGCACGTATTTCATACGATATTATATAACACATCTGCGAGGAACAACACTTTAAACACACTTCCTGAAAATGAATGATCTTTGCCTGTTTTCCATGATAGCGAAGTGCGTGCGTTTTTTTTTCAGGCAAATGCACCAAAAAGACCCAGCATTACTACCAAAGTAAATGAATATTTTTGTGTTTCTGATACAGATAAATGGTTGACATTTATTGTCGAAACTAGCTGACGCCGCGCGGTTTCACCCGCGTAGTTCCCGTTCCCGTAGGAATATGGGGATAATATATAGCCTATACGCTTCCTCAATAAATGGGCTATCTAACACTGAAAGAATTTTTCAAATCGGACCAGTAGGTACTTCCTGAGATTAGCGCGTCCAATCAAACAAACAAACAAACTCTTCAGCTTTATAATATTACTATATATTATTAAAATGAAAGAATTAAATGTTTTGTTTATTATATTTTATCTCACTAAGTTAATTTTATTTATAAAATGTTAAGCACTCTTTTGACATAAAAACTCTTTGACAAGATTTAAAAACCGTACCCTTCGTTTTAGACGGATGATAAAGGTTTTATATTACATTACGGCACATGCGCGTAATGAGATACATTACGATATTGAAATTGGTGAAATAAGCGATACTTTACGAGCAAATGCAAAGCAAAAAATAATAAAACTAATGTTGATTTCCCTCACACTTTGAAAATTCTTTTATCACTAGAATGCCACGTTATCTTAGAGTGTCAAAGGCTGTATTTAGTCGCCGTATTCTCACGGGAGTGGGAACTACGCGGGTGAAACCGCGGGTCATCAACTAGTCTTCGAATACATTAATATACGCATTGCGCTGAATGCAAATTCAACACATAAATACGATTCTAAAGCACCAAATATTAAAAGTAAAAAGTAAAGTCCATTTCATTTTATTAACACACGTATGAACGATGTAAAAGCCGTACAAAATAATAGGAGCTTTTTATAAAAAGCCCCATAAAACCGCACTGAAAGAACGCTAAGTTCCAATTCCATCTACTTTAGTTTACATCAACTTTTCATACCTTGGAAAGCACTTCTCGGATCAACAGACTTTAGTGGAATTAGCTTAACTTTGCTGAACTGAGGGTGTTTCTTTTAGAATTTACATTGCATTTGCAATGACTTTGAATTCAGCATGTGAGGACAGGCGACTGAATTTAGAATTGTTTTTTTAATGTTAATATTTCAACTAATGCCACGGTAAAGGAAAAACATGCTGAGGAAACCTGCATAGCTGAGTATTTTCTTAATTCTCTACGTGTGAAGTCTGCCAATACGAATTGGGCCAGCGTGATGTACTGGCCTAACCCCTTTCATTCTGATAGAAGACTCGTGCTCAGCAGTGAGCCGTATGTGGGTCAGTATGGTGTGGTATGGGATGATGATGATGATGATAAATAAAGAATAATGTAGAATATCACAATCATCAGATTTTAATGGTCCACTAAAGAGCTAGGTCTCATTTCTTAAGAGGAGATATAGAGCTGAAACCCACAACGCTGTTACTTTCCAATGTGGGTTAACACACTTTATAAACTTTTATAAAATACACGGACTTCAGAAAGCAGTTCTAATATGGCTTTAAATCGGCCCAGTGGGTTTTGATTCCACCGATACATAGACACTGACAAAGCAAGTCAAGGCTCGCTATTGAGCACTAGTGTCCAGAATGAGAGGGGTTAGGCCAATAGTCTACCACGCTGGCCTAATGCGGTTTGGCAGACTTCACAGATAATTAAGAAAATTCCGAGATATGCAGGTTTCCTCACGATGTTTTTTTTCACCGTTTCTTATAATGCAAACAACTAAAAAGTTGGAGGTGCATGCCCCGGACCGGATTCGAACCTACGCCCTGCGAATCGAAGGCAGAGGTCGTATCCACTGAACTATCACTGCTCTGCTGAAATAACCTATACCTAAATGTTCTTTACATCGCTAAAAGACATATTTTACTATAGTTTTATAATGAGTCATAAAACTTACCAGATTTAGTCACCCGATACCGCAGGCCGCGCCCGCTCTTCGTGTGGCACCGATTGTACGTTCCGAACTCGCCGTAGTTGTTGTTCACGCGACTGTACTCCGCTAAATGTCGGTTTCCGTCCAAATGGTTGGGCAAAGACCGATTCCAGCCCATAGAGTCTCCAACAACGGACCCGCAGACCGACGACTCGGTCTGACTCTTCGCCTCGCCATTGCAGAGGTCGCCGCTGGAGCGCGCTCTCCGACCCTTGAGGCCCTTTGCGGAATGTTGGCTAATGTTTGAGCCCATCGCGAGGCGGGACCTCAAGAGGGCCCCGCCGCCCGCATCGCGCCAATCTTCTTGGGTGTCGCTGTCGCTTGTCTTGCACGCGTTCTGATCTGAAATTAAAACATTTGCTTAATGCATGACTGGCGGATGGTCGCGAAGTTTTTCATAAATTCCATGGGAACCAAAGATTTTTACGGGATATCCTTTATTTGTCAACCAGCGGACACCCGCGACTTCGTTAGCGTGGAAATCAATGTAAACTTTCGAGCCCTATTTCACCACTTTAGAGTTTAAATTTTAAAAATTTTTGAATCCCATTATATTTCGTATTTTTTATGATTTAAGAACAAATTTTTAAAACTATAACTCTAAAAATGAAGGACTTTCCATACAAACAACCCCTATTTCACCCCCTTTTCATTTTATTTTCGCAATAAAAAGTATATATCCTATAACCTTCTCCGTATTATGGTTTTAAGCCGTGCCAACTTTAATTTGAATTTAGTCAGTAGTTTCAGCGTGATGCTTGAATAACAAAAAAACACGGACAGACAGACAGACAAAAGAAAAATAATATATTTTTAGCTTCAGTATCGATTATATAAAGCCCCCCAGCACAAATTTTAAAATATCTTCAATGTACAATGTAATGTGTGTTGAATATACAAAATATACAGAATTCATATTAAAATTACAGATTCAGGATGGCGCTAGTAGTACACTATGCCACGCTAACGTTTGTTTTTACAAATGGTATAAGTAAAATCTCAAATCTATACATAATTTCCTAAAAAAATAATTTTTAAGCTTACTATCAACGCTTCAGTTTTTAATCTTCACAAAAAAACGGTTTCCGTTTAATTTATCAGGAAAGAACAAAAGATTTCCAATAATATGAACCACGACCAAGTTTTTGAATAAAACGGGAATAGTTTCAGAAGTTGCTTATACAGCATTCATGATTGCTCTCGCGAATTTCGATTTAGTAAACAATGAAGCCTCAGTATTCAGATTGCGAACTGCGAGTTGGTACGTTTATCAGAGATCTTTTACCTTAAAATTCAACGTTTGCCGTGAATGTCTGCCAATAAAACAAACTGTCTTATTTAGACTGATGGGAAAGGTTTTTTATGCGTATTTTTATTTCGTGACTCCGCTGAATGTAAAAACATCCCGTCTTAATATCAATCTCTTCTGCAGAATGTACTAATATTTCCTTAAAAAAGGTCACGGTCGCTGTCGGATTATATTGGACTTAGTAATCCTTTTAAAACGTACTGAATAAAATCCGATCAGTGTCACTGTCTACAATTTGAATAAGACGGTCTGGTTCACTTATGGCTGTATTAAAAAAATTAGAACCAAAAAAAATTGCAGTAGATTTGTCGTTTGTGACGAGTTGAAATTTTTTCTTTAATTAACCGATTTCAAAAAAAGGAGGAGGTTATCAATTCGATGCGTTTTTTTGTGTTTTTTTACGGCATAACTTCGTCAATTCTTAACCAATTTAAAAATTCTTCTTTTTGTTTGTAAGAGTACATTCAGATTGGTCTCATTTAATTTTCATGAAAATCGGTTGAGTAATTTTTTGTTAAAATGAAATAACTAAATTATTTTTAACAAAAAAATTGAACAGACTTCAAAATCACAAAAATAAACTAAAGAGTGAAAAATAACATAGTATGGGCTACCTTCTGATCACTTTGAAGGCGGTGGAAATAGACTAATACTGCAGCCCAGATAGTAGGTATATTGAAAAAGTTTACTTTTTTGACGTGACAACGTGTTATAATTCGATAGAGCCGGCTGCACACTCGAAAAAATATGACGTCATGCGTCGTTCCCTTGCTCTAGGGTTCCCAACTTTTTTTACAAGAAATAAAGTAAATTCTGGTCTATGAAGATTACTAAACAGTATTTTGGAAAACAAACATTTTCTTTTGAAAAATGCAACCATTCCATCGGTATTTTCATATGACGTTGTCGAATTCAACTATCGTCAGTAAACCGACTTTACTGACAACCGATTTTTTTCCCGACCGTTATGATAGAAGTATTAGTATAGCTTTTTCAAATGCATTATACTCGGTTGTGTTATTTGTAAAACAAAATTTAATGTTATACTTCAACTTCACTCAGGCATTGAATAGAAGTTCTTTAATGGCTTTAAAATGTTTCAAGCGCTTGTACTAGTGTTTTTGTCTTCAACTAAGAGAAAAGAAAGATAACACATAACTCTTGAACTTTAAACTGTAAGCCAAGTTTCGCGAACTTTTATCTCAAAGGCCATTGTAACTTTGCTGGAAGTATTTGCTTTAAACAGCTCTTTAATTGTAATATCCCCGTGTACCTACGTAAATTATACAGGTTGTACCAAGGCGGGGAAGATCTAACTTGGGTCGTTAGTGGTATAGTCGTCCTACCTATGCATTACACGTAAGCTGTTCATGCTTGTGTAACTATTTAGCTAGTGACGTACGAGATTTTATTTGAAAAATATGGCTAAAATTTCCTAATTTCCTCCATTTAAGCTAATAGTCTGTACTTATCTATTGCGAGTGGATACGACAATAAATATTTTTTTTGGACAATAACACACTATATAGCCACTAAGTAATCATAGCCTGTCTTATGCGTAGTAAGATTACTGATTTCATATTCAATGCATTTATATACTTATGTATATAAATGCATTGAATATGAAATTTTAATTTGTCCAGGTCTGGCTGGTGGGAGGCTTCGGCCGTGGCTAGTTACCACCCTGCCGGCAAAGACGTACCGCCAAGCGATATAGCGTTCCGGTACGATGCCGTGTAGAAACCGAAAGGGGTGTGGATTTTCATCCTCCTCCTAACAAATTAGCCCGCTTCCATCTTAGACTGCATCATCACTTACCATCAGGTGAGATTGTAGTCAAGGGCTAACTTGTAAAGAATAATAAAAAAAAAAAAAGTATATCTTATATGTAATTATGCATATAAAATTCACGTTTCGCAATGTTTGTTCCCATACTCTTCCGAAACGTCTTTATTTCTTTTCTTACTCGTATTAAATTTTATATGCATATTATTCAGTAGGTCTGAGAATCGGCCAACATCTATTTTTCAAACCTCTAAACCCTAGGGGTAGTGTAGGGGTAGTAGGGGTAGGGTAGGGTAATGGCAGGGTAGGAGGGGGGTAGGGATAGAGAAGAAGTGAACATAAGTGACAGCGAAGCTTGACCGGGTCCGCTAGTAATTGTATATTAACACATACCTATAGACAGTCAGTAAAGGTTGCAAGTAAATAAATACTAACTACTAACACTAATTCCCCGGTATCAGTGTTTAAAGCTAGATAGTTACAGTAAGCAACTGTAAAGTACTGCCTTGTTTGTCTTTCTATTTACAACAAAATTTGCTTATTTAATTTCTAACTTGTATACTTTAATATTGAGTATAGGTATAACAATATATTATTTCCCAAGAGAACGTACCAGATCTGTAAGTAAAATTCTAGTCTTGCTTACTTTGAAACACACCCGTTGAAATTTTTTGTAATATGCTTTGTTTTTCTACAAATACTTACTTTTGTAAACTACGTACACCACCGCATGTAGCCACAATGATTTTAATGATTCAAATTATTTAAAAGCTTAACAATTCGATATTGGCAAATTAAAAAATTGAGCCGTGATAGCCCAGTGGATATGACCTCTGCCTCCGATTCCGGAGGGTGTGGGTTCGAATCCGGTCCGGGGCATGCACCTCCAACTTTTCAGTTGTGTGCATTTTAAGAAATTAAATATCACGTGTCTCAATCGGTGAAGGAAAACATCGTGAGGAAACCTGCATACCAGAGAATTATCTTAATTCTCTGCGTGTGTGAAGTCTGCCAGTCCGCATTGGGCCAGCGTGGTGGACTATTGTCCTAACCCCTCTTATTCTGAGAGGAGACTCGAGCTCAGCAGTGAGCCGAATATGGGTTGATGACAGACATTGGCAAATTATTAGAAGCATTGTGATTTGTTGGTTATTACGAGCATATACATTTTTTAAATGCAAAAGAAAAATAATGGCGAAATGATTCGTAGTCATTGAAATCTGAACTCTGAACCATATCTGGGACATAGGTTTTGTGTAGGATTTTCTTAAATCCACTTCCACGGATGTGCCTCGAAAAATATAATACAATTTTCGCGATGCAGTGCGATGCGAGATACCGCTCTCGGTAACTAATGAAGCGTGAATTTGACCTTTCTTTGTCATGCAACAGAAGCGTCCTTGCTATTGTTGAAATTACTAAACGGATCGGACGGATATTTTGTAGCTAACGGAAGTAACGAGAATATTTAAAAAAAAAAATATGGGTAAAGTACGGATGGTACTTCGATGCGGGGACATTATAAAATACGTCTTAAAAACTTAAGGGCTCAGGATTACAAGAGATGCTTTCAGAGAGACGTTTCTGAAGCTAGTTGTCTGGCAGAGATTCCATGGTCAGCAAGACTTCAATAAAGAGTCTGCATTTAATTGTGTAAGTATATTTGGCTGGTGGGAGGCTTCGGCCGTGGCTAGTTACCACCCTACCGGCAAAGACGTACCGCCAAGCGATTTAGCGTTCCGGTACGATGCCGTGTAGAAACCGAGGGGTGTGGATTTTCATCCTCCTCCTAACAAGTTAGCCCGCTTCCATCTTAGACTGCATCATCACTTAACATCAGATGAGATTGTAGTCAAGGGCTAACTTGTAAAGGATAAAAAAAAGCAAGTATATCAGAATTAAATGAAGATTTTCTTAAGAATCATCTTAAAGGGATATTACCCTTTATACAAAAATTTTAATGTTACCATTAAGATTAATTAATGATTAATGCTTCATATTTTTATTAAAACGCCAAGTTTTACTGGAAAATTAGTTTGGAAAATAATCTAGCTAGGACAGGAAACATTTAAATAACTAACTTAAAGGCTACGCGAACGATGGCATGCGACCTTCCGATTCGGGTCGCTGCGAAATCACGCAAAGACAATTACAAGCTCAGACAAACGAATCGGAGCGTCTCTTATTACTTTATTACGTCATTTTCGACGCTGTTGCCGAGGAGGGGAATCTAATGGGCGGATATTAGGACCATTCTTATTCTCGACTTTTGTTCTACCAGAAATATTTCAACGTCATCAAACTTTCGGGACCTTTTCTAAATTACCATTATTATTTTCGAAATCATCATTTAAGTTTCTTAGTAATAATTGCACCACCATTGCGCTGTGATTAGTTAGATCTTTGTGTGAAACAGAATTATATAATTTTTCTTTTAAACTTAATAAATTTTTTAACGTTTTATATAAATAAATAGGTATACTAAGAAACTTTTCGTTAAAAAAGCTCTTTAACCTTCCTTTTAATTTTGTCAGACATTTGGCAGTGCATTCCGTTTCCGTAGGAATACAGGGATAATATATAGCCTTCTTCTATAAATGGGCTATCTAATACTGAAAGAATTTATCAAATCGGACCAGTAGTTCCTGAGATTAGAGCGTTCAAATAAAAAAACAAACTCTTCAGCTTTATAACATTAGTATAGATTACTTTACGACAATAAACAATGTGACGATACTTTTCTAATACCATTTTATGATTAATTTTAATATTTTTTTAATTTTATGTAGTTGCTAAAGCGTAATATGTACTCTCAAATATACATCCAGTATATATATTTGAGTATCATAATACATATATGAGTTTAATACATAGACGTATATGAGTATAAAACTCGTATACGTTTGTTCAACAATATTTAAGCGCTCATTATATCGCATCTCATTAAAGAATTTCATTTTATTTTCACGGAACGTCGCTTTGGCCTATTTAAAAATACAGTGATTATAAGTAAGCATATTCTACCACATATGTTGCAAATTATTTCCTTTGAAAGTACTGTTAATTATATAGAAATACAAATTCTAATGTAGCGACACGCCTTACGAACGGAAAAACGTTTTCCGCAACATTACACCATTAATTTTAACGTCGAAAATTCTACCCAAAAAGAAATTAATGAACGTAGCATTTTAAGCGGTGATTTGAACGGATTACAAAATGCAACATCTCGATTTGGGTCATGATAAAATCTCACAAACACAATTGAGAGTTCACACAAATGAGTCTGGAATTCAGACTACTTTTATTTAACTAGAGCATAATTAAACATATTACATATATACTTTTTAGATAGAACGTGACCATGTGCATTATATGTATGACTTTTTCATACTAATTTTTCTGGGCTGTGATATTATGAAATTTATAATGATAATGTAAACTTTTTAAGGGCTAATAAGAAGGAGACGCAGTCTTATATAATATTATTATTTAAAGAGTAACGACAGAGTTTTGTTTAAACCGCAATTAAAGTCAGCCATTGACCGACGACTTAAAGTACACAAATTATATATGTTACCGTTAAATTGTTAAATACGATAGTTTATAATCTCACTCGTGATATTATAATCTACCGTCATATTGTAAACTGAAAATACTGATTACAATTGAACGTGTTATTTTTCGGTATATTGTAATCTATCGGAAGTGAAACCGTTAAATTCATTTCAATTCAAATACCGCGGGGCGTCGTCTAGTAAATAAGATAAAATAAAATTATATTCATTTTTGCATCATGAAAATTACAATTCGCTGTTCTTCCGCGGAAAAATTCGTAATGAAAAAGCTCAAAGAAAGAAAAACTTTGTATTTCATTTAGCACACTATTGCTGCGAAGCTAAAAGTAATAATAAAGTACCTAAAACTAGTTTTATACTGCAGTACCTACAACGCTGAAAAAAGGTACGACACTTATTATAATTAACATCTGGATTGAGCTTGTGTAAATTGTCTGGTACAATAGTAATACTTACATTTATTTTGTCTAGTAGTAGTAAGTTTCGGTCGTGGCTCGATACCAAGTAAAAGACGTTACCTCTGGCAATGATAGATTAGATACATCTATGCAGAAGCCGTGATAACATTTGTCACTAGGGAATTAAATTTATTTGATAATAGGTAGGTACTACAATCACCAGTAACAATCCATATTCGACTCACTGTTGAGCATGAAGCCGGACTTATATTTGTCTGACGCATCAGAACAGAATCAGTATCATACATTTTATATGGCAAAGTTTACACTTATGTGTTATGACATGTCGTTATGGCTTCTGATATGCCGCATGCAGAATGTATGATACCGATTCTGATCTGATGCGTCACAACACAACACGTCAGATAAATATAAATCCGACTTTAGGTCTAACCCATCTCATTCAGAAAGGAGACTCAAGCCGGACTTATATTTGTCTGACGGGTCGTATCGTGACGCATTAGAACAGAATCGGTATCATTCATTTTATATGGTAAAGTTTACGCTTATGTGTTATGACGTGTCGTTATGGCTTCTGATATGCCACATACAGAATGTATGATACCGATTCTGATCGAATGCGTCACAACACGACACGTCAGACAAATATAAATCCGGCTTTAGGTCTAACCCCTCTCATTGTCTGACGAGTCGTGTCGTGACGCATCAAAACAGAATCGGTATCATACATTTTATATGGCAACGTTTACACTTATGTGTTGAGTTGTGATGACTTCTGATGTGCAGCATACAAAATGTATGATATCGATTCAGCCGGCCTAGCTGTTGCCTAAGTTGACTTTCTACGATCGAAAACGTTCACGAAAAAATGTATAGGGGTCAAAATTCGGCTTTAGTCCTCAACTCTGGCCCAATGCGGATTGGCAGACTTCACACACCTAAAGAATTAAGAAAATTCTCTGATATGCAGGTTTCCTCACGATATTTTTCCTTCACCGTTTGATACACGTGATATTTTATTTCTTAAAATGCTTAACTGAATGACAATATGTACAGCTACAATATTTATAATCATTATTTTCAATACTCAGAAGCAGTACGAGTATTTTATGTGGTAGTTGCACTGAATCAATGAGATTGCAAATGGTACGTATCTATATGGTAAACAAGTAATATATGGCTTAAATATCACATCGATTGATCCGTGCGCTTGGCCTTAAGCCAAACCTCTGAATGCCATTAAAATGCTTGACATGCGAAAGCAAAATTAAAGCTTTTGTGTAGAATTTACAAAGACTCCTAGATTGCCTTTTATTGACTCAACATAATACTGAGTCGCGTAAAAGAGGGAGCGCTTTGTCCCTCAATGTACTCTTATACACTAGGCTAAGAAAATAGCTTTGTTTGCAATGTTAGCGTATAATGAAGATATTTTTTTTCCATTTCTTACAAAACATCTGCGTTTTGGCTCCTGGCATCTAATTTCACAGTATTGTTATGGAACATATATTTGTTAAAATAACAATTATGGTATATGTTTATATGGTCATGTATTTACATTATTATTTGTATAATTATGTATTTAGACAATATGGTATAAGCTAACATTTTTGTTAGCGATAGAAATTTTAAAATTAAATTTTCCCAAAATAAGCACGTGAAAATTCTTTTATTCTGGTTTTTTTCTTTTTTTTGTAGCCGTGATAGCCCGGTGGATATGACCTCTGCCTCCGATTCCGGAAGGTGTGGGTTCGAATCCGGTCCGGGGCATGCACCTCCAACTTTTGAGTTGTGTGCATTTTAAGAAATTAAATATCAAGTGTCTCAATCGGTGAAGGAAAACATCGTGAGGAAACCTGCGTACCAGAGAATTATCTTAATTCTCTGCGGGAGTGAAGTCTGCCAATCCACATTGGGCCAGCGTGGTGGACTATTGGCCTTACCCCTCTCATTCTGAGAGAAGACTCGAGCTCAGCAGTGAGCCGAATATGGGTTGATGACGACGACGACAACTGGTATTTTTTATTTAATTTGAAAACACGATAGTAGATAAAATAATTGAAACTCATCGCTGCATCGTGAAATTGTAAAATAAACGGATTTGATGCATCAATTTACTTAATACCTTATCTAACCTTCCGCCGTAAACCTATGCAGCTTGTGCGGTTTGAATAAGGTCAAGGCTTTAATAAATTCTTTCGAAACTGTTAGGAAATGTATTTCTATTAAACTTCATATCATCATTAATTTCAGCCTATTTTAACGGTCCATTACAAGGCCTCTAGTTTTATAGGAAAGGGGATATGGAGCTTAAACCCACCACGCTGCTCTGATGAAGTCTTATGGTGATAATGTTGTTGACTACTATATATGTCACTACCAGATTAGAATGATAATGGCCGGGAACCACAGCTTAACCCTACAGTTGTCACGCACGTAAAAGTAACGGGAGTGGTCGCGCGGATTACAGATGTAATCGATTTTCAAATTGAAATAAAATAAAATTTAAGCAAACTTTTTTGGAATTGTGTAATTAATATACATTTAATATTGTTTTCATTACTATATAAAATTGCAAAATTTTATGCAATAGGTTACGAAAATAATGAACGAAAACTATTCATCTCCAAAATCACGAAAATCACTTTTGATTGAGGTCACAAATAACTTATTTTGTAATACTAACTTCAATTACTATTTTCGACACATGAATGATACATAATCTTCGAATGATAACTAAAAATTTACTGCGCACTCTTACCATCATCTATCATAACAGAGCACAGCATAAGTCGATGTGACTTAAAAGGTTGCTATGGCTGGGTTTCTGTATGCATAATTTAAAAAAAAATCTTGTTACTTGATTGTAAGACATCTTAGCAACAATTGTTGTTTTGATCGGGTCTCTCAAAGGTTCATTTGAAAGTACCTATATAAGTACAATAAGCTAAGGCGAACTGTTTCTCAGATATTTTTCATTTTGTATGGGTGGACTTATGGACTACATATGTGATCCGCGTGACCACTTCAGGGTTAACGTGTTTTCCTAGGCATATATATAGAACACCACCAACTTTCCACTGATAATTTCTAGAAAAAACATAAATACATAAATTAGCTTAGGTAGTTTTGAATAGCGCTAAGAAAACGCTCCAGAGATCAGTCTTAACTTGTAACTAACTAACCGTCTTATTGCCAAGTTAAGTTTCATTAATTTATTTACAATCTAGCAAAAGTACTCTTGCTCTGGACTTGGGTCTTACTACCCGAGTCCGGAATCGAATTTCAATTAAGCTAACGGCAAGTTTACTGAAAGCATTCTAAGAAATAATCCGGAACTAGTCGAATATATTTAATTATTTTACTTAGTGAACTAGTGGTCACTGAGTGGTGGAAATTCGACCATAATTCATTTAACTATATTCGGAGTTGGAGTAACAAAAAAAATCTCCGAACTATTTCACCGCGGCTAGTTGCTTTGACTGGTGACAGAAGGGCTGGCTGATTTTTAACCGACTTCCAAAAAGGAGGAGGTTCTACGTTCGGCTGTATGTATTTTAGTTTTTATTTTTCGCCCAAAGGGTCAGTCTGGCTGTCCAACGGTACCGGTATTGAGTTATATTATAGCCTGGATTAACACATTTGCTACTTTTTATCCCGGAAAAATCCATGGTTCCCGAGGGATTTGTGAAAAAGTAAATTCCACGCGGACGAAGTCGTGGGCGTCCGCTAGTAGGTAATAATTAAGACTACGAAGTTACAGAATTCTAGCACTGGTTGTCTCGAAATTTGCAGAATATTTAATTGCATCGGCCGAGCACTGACTTCGAGCTAATGCATTCATCACAAACATCGAGAAACTACGCCCAAAGCCGAGCTTCATTGAGTCTATAGGATTACCATGCAAAAGGCTTCATTCAAATCGTTCACCTACTTTCTAAGAAATCAAGGAAGTCTGTGATACTATGTATATTTGCTTTACTACGAATACATTTCAATTTCAATCCATCTATGGAATGGAATAGGAATCGTAAAAATATGTTTGCTTTACAGGTACGTTATGGGGAGTCAAACACATGGTGCCATGCTCTATTCACGTTCCGGAACGATGATTTAGAGTACCAATTAAAAGTAAAAAATCTAAAGTAAAGAATGGTTCCTTACCAACACAGAAGATAATAAAATATAGAACTAAAGATTTCATTACTATTACATATTTCACTAGCGCGTCGAAACTGAGGCGTACAACTTAATTTCATTTAGATAGTAAACAACGAAAGTTATTACATATTATCTACAATGTCGAGTTGTGTATTCAGAAAGTCTAAAAAACTACATATCTATACTAATATTATAAAGCTGAAGAGTTTGTTTGTTTGTTTGTTTGATTGCACGCGCTAATCTCAGGAAGTACTGGTCCGATTTGAAAAATTCTTTCAGTGTTTAAGCCCATTTATTGAGGAAGGCTATAGGCTAAATTTTATACCCGTATTTCTACGGGAACGGGAACCACGCGGGTGAAACCGCGCGGCGTCAGCTAGTACCTAAATAAATAGACACAAAATTGTGCATTTGCTCGTTCAGTGGAGTAGCTAAATTCGGATTTTTTGCAGTGATTTTGTAGACACGTAACATATTTAGGTATTAGTAGGTATAAAATCGTTGTACCTATGTAATATATCTATTTATTGTAAATTTGTAAAGTAGTCCATAAGAGAGATTTATTACTATTAATAAATTGCAAACAAAACATTGCAGATATTAAATAAACAGAGAATCAAACAATTTCTCGCACCAAACTGCGCCAAACACAATTTACTCTGTAATCCAATTGATTTAACTCGACTACAAGGCACTCATTTAATAAAATGAGATTCAATTCTCGCGATTGCGTTCCATTTCTTTTCAACTATGTACAATTGTGCACGCTATGTGGGACGTGTTGTTAAAATTGTTTAGCCACTGTAGAATTTTTGACAATGAGTGTAATGAATGTTGTTTGTTCGAGGTACTGCAACGGGGAACTGCATCAAAGTTTAGGGTCACTGATATCAGTTTTTTTTTATTCTTCACAAGTTAGCCCTTGACAACAATCTCACCTGATGGTAAGCGATGAGGCAATCTAAGATGGAAGCGGGCTAACTTGTTAGGAGGAGGATGAAAATCCACACCCCTTTCGGTTTCTACACGACATCGTACTGGAATGCTTAATCGCTTGGCGGTACGTCTTTGCCGGTAGGGTGATAACTAGCCACGGCCGAAGCCAGACCTGGACCAATTAAGAAAACCTCAATCGGCCCAGCTGGGGATCGAACCCAGGACCTCCGTCTTGTAAATCCACCGCGCATACCACTGCGCCACGGAGGCTGTCAAAAAGTTCTCCCTTAACGAATTTTCTAATAAGTACATCATCATCATATCAGCAGATGGATATCCACTGACATAGGTCTTTTGTAGGGACTCTTGAGCCGCCTGCAATCAGTCAATACCTGCGACTCGCTTGTTGTCGTCAGTCCACCTGGTGAGGGGTCAACCAATATTGCGCTTTGTTACCATTCGGGCGATGGAACGAGCTATACTAGGAGTATCTTGCGTGATCGAATCAGAAATGAGGAGATCCGCGGAAAAACCAAAGTTACTGACATAGCTCGACGTGTCGCGAAACTGAAATGAATTTGTCATCATCATCATTAACAACACATATTCGGCTCACTGTTGAGCACGAGTCTCCTCTCAGAATGAGAGGGGTTAGGATAGGTCGTTTTAACATTTGTCTGTTATCTGTTACCATTTTATGAAATTGCTATAAAATGGACCTTTTAGCAGAATATATGCTACTTTTCATCCCGGAGGGATCCATCGTTCCCGTGGGATTTGCACAAAACGAACAGAAGTCCGCTAGTTTACTATAAAATGAAAAATATGCATTTACTTATAACGAAAACTCTATTTAAAGTGGATTAGCAGGTTTGAGAAGTAGCGTACAGTAATGAATCTCATCCTTTTTTCACCTTCGCGAAGCTTCAGTGACTATAATTATAAAATAATTATTATAATCGCTAGAACTCTCAAACGAACGCATTTAGCTTCGCAGAGCTATTAGCTATTCTCTGCTATAACGGCATACCGTTTCTGCACTATTACAGCTTATTACGTTTTATTACATTTTAACATGACAGCAAGACAAGCTTGACGACTATCCGATGATGTTAACTCGATATAAATGACTTGGTTTATTAAAATCCATGTTCTTTCTAGAACTGTATGACTAGCATGCGATCAGCGACATATATCGTGAATAGAAATAGACTAAATGTCAACGAATAACGACGGAGTAGTCCCATTCTCTTTCGTTTCAACACAACGAAAGGGATATGTGAAAAATGAAATTATTTTTTACATATCCCGCGAAAACCATGGATTTTATTGGGATGAAAAGTAGCTTATGTGTTAATCCAGAGTAAAATCTAACACCATTCCGAATTCAGCCAAATTGCTTAAGTAGCCACAGTGCCAAGGAGAAACAAACATACTTACACACAAACTTTCGCTTTTCAAAACAGTCATAGTAGGTACCTAACTAATATCCGAATACCGGTATCGGTATCCGAATACCGATTTAAATTGCGAATAAACGAATAACGATCATTCTCGCTCTGCGTTGTCGATGTTTTGACAGCGCGCATTTTCAAAGACAGCCAATGTCAATCAGTGAAATACGCATTTGTAAAGCTCAGTATGAAAATAATGAAATCAGCTTATTTTCCCTATCAGCTTCATCGAAGAAGAGAAGAATAAAGTAGTCTAGTAAAAAATACAAGGTTTTTAGTAGGTAGCTATATTTTTAATTACTGTATCTGAAGAGTGGGCCCTATTTCAGACTTTTCCTTTCTACCAATGGTGCAACCGGAAATATGCTAATGGGGTTTTTTTTTATTCTCTACAAGTTAGCCTTTGACTACAATCCCACCTGATGGTAAGTGATGATGCAATCTAAGATGGAAGCGGGCTTACTTGCTAAGAGTAGGATGAAATCCACACTCCTTTCGGTTTCTACACGACATCGTACCGGAATGCTAAATCCTTGGCGGTACGTCTTTGTCGGTAGGGTGGTAACTAGCCACGGCCGAAGCCACCCACCAGCCAAATGGTAGGGATGGGACTGGTACAAGTCTGCTGCCATTGGACGCCATTTTGTCCAGTTATCTTCACTTGATCGCGTGTTAGTAGGTATCATTGATCTATGTATCGCTTAGGCCTTAGGGTGTAAATTATACAAACATTGATTTTTATTTATGCATATAGATTAGACAGTCGTGATAGCCCAGTGGATATGACCTCTGCCTCCGATTCTGGAGGGTGTGGGTTCGAATCCGGTCCGAGGCATGCACCTTCAACTTTTCAGTTATGTGTATTTTAAGAAATTAAATATCACGTGTCTCAAACGGTGAAGGAAAACATCGTGAGGAAACCTGCATACCAGAGAATTATCTTAATTCTCTGCGTGTGTGAAGTCTGCCAGTCCGCATTGGGCCAGCGTGGTGGACTATTGTCCTAACCCCTCTTATTCTGAGAGGAGACTCGAGCTCAGCAGTGAGCCGAATATGGGTTGATAATGATGATGATGATGATGATATAGATTAGTAGGTATGATTGTCACCTTCATGGAAATTCAATCTTAATTGCTTTTCCGATCCACGACCGCTATAATAACAATAAAAAAGTTGAAAAGCTGCCATTAAGATGATATAAAGCGCCGGCTCTGCAAAGAAGTGCCCTTGTTCCCCGGAGTGGCGCAAGCACTGCACTTTCGATAATAAGTGCACGAGAATACTGCGAATATTCTCTATAAAATGTTTATTTTACTGTTGATACTCGTACACTTAATTTAAAATTGTAATATTGTTTAATGTCGAAAGGCAAATGGCAGTTTTGTAATTGTGTCTTTTGTTAACCGACTTAAAATAAAGGAGGAGGTTCTCAATTCGATGCGTATGGTTTTTTTTTTTAATTTTTTTTAATGTTCGTTACCTCAGAACATCATCATTTCTTAACCAATTTAACTAAACCTTTTAAATCAGTTAGTTCATAATATGATATATAGAACTTAGAACGATATTATTTTTCACTTTTTAGTTTAGTCAGTATGTTTTTGAAGTTGGTTAAATTAAAAAAAAAAAAATTTATTACTTTCCTTTTAACTTCCTATTTTTTCAAGTTTAATATAAATAATATTGTTGCTTAAATTATTATTACGTACAATTTTTTCATTACTGAGGGAGACCCCTAACAGTTGCTTGGCTCGGCTTTTCACGTACCTCGCTCATGTACCTTGGTGTTCATTTTGTAATAGATAATCCGGTCATGTGTTTTTAGTGCGCACGGGCGTTTATTGTACAGATTGTAGAAGTGCTGTAGTTGTATGGATTTTTAGAAGTTAACCCACTAGAAATCGGATTGCTTAGACCTCGCTGCTGCTACCTACCTACGTGTATTTTTACGTTAGCAGAACTTATTCATAGAATAACAACGGTGATAGAATTCATTGGAATTTTTCCTGCGAAATATGATAGTCGATATAACGTAGCAGCCTACTGTTTCACACGTCAGGGTAACTTAACCTTCATTGTGAAACATATCTCAATCACCAACGTATAAGAAATAATACCTAATATTTGAACATTATTCTATAAGATATAGTCATCATTGTCATCTATACTAATACTGCGGACACCCGCCATTTCGCCCGCCCTTAGATCTCCTTAATCCGGCCCTCTTTTAAAATCAATTCTTAACGGACATCTATTAAATATAAACTAACCCGCTGCCAAATTTCATCTTTGTACATCAAGTAGTTATTGAGATTTCACGATTCCTTTCGTGTGGATATTATATAACCTATACCCTTTCTAAATAAATGGGCTATCTAACACTAAAAAATTTTTTTAAATCGGAACATTAGTTCCTGAGATTTGCGCGTTCAAGCAAAGAAACTAACAAACTCTTCAGCTTTATAGTATTTGTATAGATTCGGTAGGTTTGATAATAGATTGTTATCTATTTTTCATACCATTAAGTGATAAGGGTGGCCCACCCCAAACTTTATAAGGCAAAACAACGTTTGCCGTATTAGCTACTAGTAGACGCCGCGCGGTTTCAGCCGCGTGGTTCCCGTTTCCGTAGGAATACGGAGATAATAGCCTTCATCGATAAATGGGCTCTCTCACACTGAAAGAATTTTTCAAATCGGACCAGTAGTTACTGAGATTAGCGCGTTCAATCAAACTAACAAACTCTTCAGCTTTATAATATTAGTATAGATTCTTATAAAATAGCATAATAGGTATTAGGTAGATACTTCAGAATCTAGATCGAGTAATTGCGAGCTGTAATAGCTACACATAAGTGCACTTCGGTATTATTAGCTAAACAAACATGTTAGATCAATATTGTCATATCAGTAGTCGGCACCTGTAAGCCTATCACGCATTAGTTGACAGAGCGATAACGAAATTACATGCCGTAAGTATACGAATAATACTAGTAATAAGTAGCGAAAGCAATAGAAGTAGTAAATATTATAATGCAACACTTCTAAGAAGTAAAGAAGAACACACACATATACACAGATAAGCACGAAAGTACAAAAATAGTTTTTTCACTACTCTTGCTCAAAAACACTGTCATATTACCACTCCACAGCGGGGCTAAACAAGCATATTAGCCTTTAGGGGCTAAAGTAATTTTGTTTTTTTAATTCTTGTCTGTTACGAGTACTAGCCAAGTACTAGCCTACTATAAAACGAAGGAGGTTTTATTCGAAAATAGAATCATTATAGGTAAGGCCCTGATTGTTTTGAAAAATAAATAAAAAACTTTAAATTGGAATGAAATGCAGCGTTCTTGTCTGTGGAATGTGTTTATTTTTTTATTTCATTTTTATTGAGTTGCAGGATTTGAAGACATGGGACATCCTTTACGGTACTTTAATACCTTTGCCTTTTTCTCATGTGAAAAAAATAAAATTAAAAAGCGAGAATTTAAAAAAACAATTGGCGTGAATAATACACACTTGATTTTTTTCAGAAATTCATTGTAAATTTGTGACCGTAACTTACATATTTTTCAACAATAATTGTTATTGTTGTCTTCATCAAGTGAGAATGGTGATCTAATTTGGAGATGGATGAAATTTTCAATCTGTTACCATCAAAGTCGAGACGCATTTACTTAAATACTTACCTACGATACCTACGAATACCTACGAAAAATTTAATAAGTGAAGAAAACAACAACGAATGGATTCACTTACGAAAGGAGTTTTTTAAACTATTATCTCCCACATTTACATCACGTACTCATTATTCATCTTCGCACTAGTCGGAAATTATGTTACCGGGTAAAAGCATCTCCCTTAATATCCAAAATTGTAGACTTTGTACATTTAAATTTCAATTTAAATAAATCATTGAATATTGTACTAAACTATTTTATTTTCTCGCAATCGTAGTGAAAAGCAGAGTGTAACACGTGGGGCTAAACCCATTATAAACTCAGTTTCTATTTAGGCGGCCCTCGCCTTACGTCTCGGGCCCTAAAAATACCTCGTATATAAATGGGTCTTTTTAGCCCCTTGTATAACAATCTACTATATCGTAAGCAGGAAGAGCGAGGACCCTGAGATATAGGTTTTCAATCTTAACTTAGGGTCCTCCGTAGTCCGTACCTACTATTGTAAACAGAATTGTTTTAACAACCATTTTCATTTAATTTTATTTCAATTAAAGCTCACCTCATTCATTTCAGTTCATTCATTTTATTTCATCTGATTTGAAGAAGTTTATAATGTATGTGAAAATCCAAAGATATTTTGTTGCGTACAATATGCATTGGCAAACAGTCCACAACTTGGCGACATTTCTCACATTTGCATAGTTTTATAAAATTGTCGAAACAGGAATATAAAAGTACATATCGTTACGACACTTTGTTAAAAATAAGCGCATAATATCCCGACCACGTGAACACGATAAGGCATTTCTGAATACAACTGTGAAAAGTTGCATTATGCCGCCTGTGCCAAGACAAGGAAATCCTCTGTGAAATTATCCGGTTGAAATATTAAATAAAGCTAATAATCAGAATGTTTCTGTGTTATTTATTAAACTTTTATTTAATGGAACAGGTAGGTCTTTTACGTGAGGAAATCCTCATGATACCTTCTCGCCTTGTCACTTCAACTTCGGCAATGGTCACATAGGTCGAAGAACCGATGGACGTTGGGATCCCAAAATCAAGGCTCACGATCTCGGGTGCATCAGTACTGAATCACTCAGGTCACAGTTACTCCCTCCCGAATGGCCCTCTAAGCCGAGGTTCGAGTCTCATAGGAGTCTCATATACGCCCTTAGAGAGGCGTTTCGTCCTCTGTCTTTATTTTAGCCTTCGGGTCTCATTAGGCAATGCCGGTAGTTTTTTTTAAGAACATTTGCCTGATCTTTTAAACAGGACCAATATTTCCCGTTCCGAAAAGATTTAGGAGTGGGTACGACAATATTTCAGCGGACGGGGATCGAACCACCACTCGGTGACACGTTCGGCTCCATTATCACTGAGCTATTGAGCTACTTAATATAGCCTTACATTAAGTACTAGCTGACGTCGCGCGGTTTCACCCGCGTGGTTTCCGTTCCAGTAGGAGTATGAGGATAATATATAGCCTAAGCATTGCTCGATAAATGAGATATCTAACACTGAAACAATTTTTCAAATCAGACCAGTAATTTCTGAGATTAGCGCGGTCAAGCAGACACAACTCTTCAGCTTTGTAATATTATAGTATAGTATAGTATAGATTTACCTATGATATTATTACATCATGATGTCCAAGTATCACACTGTTTTCACTTCTATAAAACGTGTGCAACAATGTTGCTTTATAAATTCTATAGAGAAAGTGGAATCAAGATGTAAGGGGCTTAGACTCACTCACACACTGAACGGTATTTATAGCAGGCGGCAACAATACAGGGATTACGGGGCATCTCCTCCGCTGTTTATAAATACAAATATTTTGTTAGGCATTTTTATCTGTTAATATTATCACGGTGGATTTGGTTATATGTTCATTAAAAATAAGGCTTTCTTACGGCCCGTTGTGAAGGCATTTTAATAAGCATTCACAACAGGCCTAAATATGTATAAAGAGGATCCAAAATGTTTGTAAAAAATGGCCTATTATAATTTACTTTAAATCTCAATAGTTCCAATGTTATGGGACCAACCCATAACTTCTTGGGTTTGTGGTAATACGCACGCGATAGTTAAAGCGTGGTCGTGTGTGATTTGGTCGTATCCACTAACATAGTCTTAAAAGTTGTTTAGGAATCATGGTCAAGTTAAAACTAAAAAGACATATTTAATATTATTTAAACATACTAACATTTTAGCATAAAAGGTTGGTGATGTGCCGCATGCATTGACATTCGAGAATCTACTCCTTCAGTTAAAAAGTACTCCTAGCCATGTGGTTTAACCCTGGCGGACCTTCTTCTTTTGTCCAAATCCCAGGTGATGTTGTTCCAATTCTATTAGGAGCCAAACACTTACCACAGTACAAAATAACTTCCCTCGTCTACTGAGAGACCAATGTGCTAAAGAAGGGTTATCACTTAAATTTTTCTACTTCTAATGCATTAAAAGTGAAGTAATAGAGCAAATCCGAAGTATATGTGCATCAAAACTTCGAAGTTAACTTCATGCAGACACAGATTCACGCAGAGTGAAGTTGGAGTATGATCTTTATTGCTTATAGATTAAGAGCTACAGGTGTTGCATGTTAGCGGCGAGCTGAGTGAGTAATGAACTTGACAGTGGCATTATTGCTGGTGGGCGATGCATTCCAGGGATATAAATACCTAACGCGATGCGAGACGAGTTTAGTTGCTTGTCGCGCTAGCTAAGCCTCTGTCTGTAGAGGATTGTATAGAATACATATTGAATTATGATATTTTCTCACTCTATATCTGCTATAATATCTAACTTATTTGCGCTGGCATATGTACATTCACTTTTACTATAACAGTGATAGCTGAAGTGGCAATGAGCGTTCCAAAGGGATGGTATGGACGTTGGGGTCCCAAGGTGGCGACCCCACAATGGAAAACGCAGTGTTGGTCGACCCTTCACTAGGTGGACTGACGTCATCAAGCGAGTTGCAGGAATTCTTTGGATCGTGTTGTTTAGAACTTCAAAAGGCGATATACGTCCATCGGCTGATATTATGACGAAAACAGGGTGTATATTAAAGGAAGTGCTTCATTGATCCAGTGGTTAGAGATAGAGCAGACACTCAGTTAAGATTATCGTGCTCTCTTGGCAGAGTGGTCGTAGTTGCATGGATGTGCGACGCGTTCTGTGCAATGATTTTCCAATTTTGGATTGGGTGCGTTATGGAAATACTTCACCTTGATAATTTTGGATCCACCATGAATTTCCTTTACTAAATCTCCTTTTGGATCTTTACCTTTCTACCTCGCTCTGTAGAACAGTCGAAACTCTTACTTTTATGTTTAGTTCCTTGATACTTGGCATTTAATCATGTTCATTAGAATGAACGAAATCCATCGTCCGGAATAATCCATCCAACGTCCTTATGAAGAACTTCGTTACTACGAGTAGTCTGTGACTCATCTACTTCATTTCATTTGCTTGAAACAGTTTGTTCAATCAATATTTACTCATCAATGTTAATGTTAGCTCAAATAGAGGACCGGGAAGTGAGTTGTTAAAAGACAGTAATAATATTTGCCAAATAACGTAGAAACCAATCAGTATCTATTGTATTGTAATAAACTGCAGGTAACCCTCCGCCAAAGCTATAAACATGGCCTAATATTATTTTGTATTGTTTAGGTAAGCCCAATAATTTTAAAATATTTAAACACTAGCAGACGCCCGCGGCTTCGTCCGTGTGGAATTTAGTTTTTCACAAATCCCTCGGGAACCGGGATTTTTCCGGGATAAATAGTAGCCTTCGTGTTAATCCATACTATAATATATCTCAATACCAAATTTCAGCTAATTCGGTTCAATAGTCGAGGCGTGAAAGAGTAACAAACATTGATATAATCAAAATCATCAGTTTTCGCAAATCTCGGGAAACCATGGACTTTTTCGGTATAAAAATTAAGATTCGCGTTTATAATATTAGTAGGATTTACCTATGAGACTTATACATGACCGCATGGCCTAATAGTGGGTAGAGCTTAATACCACTAGACTGCTATAACAATGAAAGTATTTTAAACTTTATAATTAAAGTCTATTTTAAGTTGAAATAAATTAATCGTTAAAAGAATTAAAATAAATTTAAAGTGTTCAAAATACGACAGTTATTAATTTAATTAGGAAAGCACGTCGTTCAATAGGGTGATTAGTGTCAACAAAATTGATGTTGATGTGTCTGTTGTTACAATGTATCACATTGTCGTGTTGAGAAAACGAAGAATTCCTTCGTGTTAATTAAATACAAACGGTGCGAAAAATATATATTATGTAAATATACAGGATGATCGGGAGTATCTCCCATAACTCTAGGGTTATATTCTTTAACAAAAAATAATTCAAAACGTTCAAGGAACGTGTGTTCTAAAACATACATACAGCCGAACGTAGAACCTCCTCCTTTTTGGAAGTCGGTTAAAAATGAATATTTTCGGATTAAATAGTATTCCTTTTGTAAATATATCTTAAAATATGTCCCTTATACGCATCCTTATAATTATGGCGTAGCCAAATTTAAAAATGCAACGATAAATAAAGTCGTGTGTTACATATATGGTCGGAATTATTTGAATTATTATATATAATAAGTCGGAAAAATATAAAACCTTTTTTTTTTAATTAAAAAAAATAGTTATGAAGTTCGGTTCTTATAGATGTTCTCGTCAACACCTTCTAGTTATGGGAAATACTCCCCAGCACCCTGTATAGCGCCATTATGCGTCTGTCGCATTTGTAACATATTTGCGTCAATTCAATTAATGCTCACTCGCTCATTGACATAATCTATTAATGTGATTCAGGCAGCAGTGTGTGAGGTCATTGAATTCAGGTAATTTCCCAAATAAAATATCACGGGTATGTTAATAATAGAGTAGCGATTGATTTGATTACTCAACGATTATTATTACAGTATAGTTTAATATAGCTTGACGCATAATATCTTGATACTAAGTGTTGTGCATAATCAAAATAATTAAATACATGCAATGTTGTTTAACAGCCTATGTATGGCTTCATTTTATGAAGGCTGAAAGTTCATCAGCCTATGCTACCACCAAAAGTAAGTAACAATTATAGTCTGGAGCGTGGTAGCTTGAAAGTAGTTTTAAATTTACATTGTTAAATTTACACTAAGGCTCCTCCTGTCGCCAGACCCTATACTTAATCCTTAGCTTTATATTCATAATATCCCGTATTAAATATCAAAATATTTTATACTTGGACTATTGACACATGCTACATTCCAAAGCTACTCCAAAACTCTATAATTTTAAACGGCCTTCGTGGCGCAGTCGGTCCTCTGGTGGGAGGCTGCGGTCGTGACTAGTTACCACCCTACCAGCAAAGACGTACTGCCAAACGACTTAGCATTCCGGTACGATTTCGTCTACAAACCGAAAGGAGTGTGGATTTCATCCTCCTTCTAACTAAACTAACTAAGTTAGCCCGCTTTTTTTTATTCTTTACAAGTTAGCCCTTGACTACAATCTCACCTGGTGGTAAGTGATGATGCAGTCTAAGATGGAAGCGGGCTAACTTGTTAGGAGGAGGATGAAAATCCACACTCCTTTTTGGTTTCTACACGGCATCGTACCGGAACGCTAAATCGCTTGGCGGTACGTCTTTACTGGTAGGGTGGTAACTAGCCACGGCCGAAGCCTCCCACCAGCCTCCCGCTTCCATCTGAGATTGCATCACTTACAATCACGTGAGATTGTAGTCAAGGGCTAATCTAAAAAATATAATTAAATTTACTATAGTACCTATTGCCTAGGGTAACAGCATGGGCTGACAAAGTTTCAGCCTTCATAATGTGAGGTTATTTCTGGCTTACGCAAGCTCGTTCTACTTTAGCTTGACAAGATGATGATACTCCCATGATATGCGGGCGACGGGGGGAAAGACGGCGCGGGTGTGAAATCGTGCGTGCGGGCAAGTGCGGTCGTGAATTTGTTCATTCATCGCTACACACCCCCCGGCCCGCGCGGACCATCGGGAGCGTTACGAACGATTTTGTCAAACTATAGTTGTGCGTTTGACATTGTTAGCTGTATATATCGTTTATTTTTATAACTCAAAACGTGCACCTGATAAAGGCAGCCTGTGCTAAATATAGCACATCGCTAGCTTCATTACGGGGAAGCATCAGTCATCTAGTTCATTAGTGTCAACACAATTGATCAATTCATGTTTGCGTAGCTTACGCGGCGTTTCTTGACACAATGCGAGCCTACCAGCAAATTACAACACTAGGTATAGGTACGTTGTTCAAGTGAATTTTCATTATCTATGTTTCCAAATTCCTCGCCAACTGTATGCCTGTTTTTATGTATTTACATATTAATGTTAACTTGTTTGTTAAATAAATGGCTATAATTATTTCAATTTAGACGAGTACAATTATAAATAAATAATTCAGAAAAATTGCGTTACGTAATACTTAACCGTTCGAAGTATGTTCATAAATACGTGTCATTTATGAGGACTTGGTATTTTTATAACCTAACCTACATATAGAGAGCCGTGATAGCCTAGTGGATAAAACCTCTGCCTTTGATTCGAAGGGTGTAGGTTCGAATACAATCCGGGGCATGCACCTCCAACTTTTCAGTTTTGTGCATTTAAAATAAATATCAGGTCTGCCAATCCGCATTGAGCCAGCGTGGTGGATATTAGCCTAACACATCTCATTCTGAGAGGAAAGTCGTACGCGATACTGAGCCGAATATGGGTTGGTAATGAGACAGTAGGTATTTACTAACTGTTTCTTTGACTATAATTATGTTCAACTCTTTATTCAACAGTCCATTAGGCCAGACCCACAGGACCCGGCTTCTCTTCTTCTTTTGGGAAAAGGATAATATGGAACTCAGATCTACGATATTGTTTAAATGCGGGCTGGCGATAATGATGCAATATATTGGGATCGGACGTATTTTCTATCCAAAGTATCGAAAAACACTATCAAAGTCGTAGATGGTGTTCTTAAGTCAATAAAATCAAAAATTAAATACGTATATTTGAAGTAGGCTTGGTCTACTAACTAATTTTAGGAAGTCAAGTCTTTATTAGACACACTTTACGACAAGATAGTGCGTGTGTAGTTCAGCTTACTATCGTAACACAACAGAAATGAAACCATTTATATAAATAGACAAACTAAAATCAAAGTTATTTTTGTTCAAAATCACGGATGCTACACACATATTCCATCCGGGCCTCGTGATTCACTGCCCTAAAAAGAAAATAAGTTTGTTTTGACATCTCGTATTCAAATCTCATGGGCTGGGAAATAAGAAATTATATGCCATGATATGAATGTTATTTGTTTCCTTGAGATTTGGGCCCATGAGAGGGCAGTGCCAGGAAGGGGTTGGCAAGCAGATTCTGGCACAGGCCAGAATAAATAGTTCACTTGTTATGTTTTAACACATTTCTTACGAGTTTTGTTGTATTTATCATTGTAATTCCAGTTTTTTATTGCAGTTTTCAATGTAACTTATAACTCGTGCGAATAAACTTGACACCTGGCTCGAATGACGTTTGTGTATGTGCAAATAAGTTATGATTATGTGCAAATAAATAACGGCACATTTATAATCTACCGCTATATTGTGAACTGAAAATATTGATTACAATTTAACGTGTTATTTTTCGGTATATTATAATGTATTAGAGTGAAACCGTTAAATTAGTCAGTATTACCACAGTAGATATAATAAGGTATTACCACGAGTGAGATTATAAACTAACGTATATAGGTATTTTACAATCTAACGGTGACATATCTTTGTTAAAAGAGTTAATATTTCTATCATAATATAGGACAATTATTATTTTTCTGCAAGAAGAAGCCTTTGAGATATCATACTGCTGCCAATACAAATGTATTGATTTCTCCTTCCGTATAGAAAAGTTAAAGAGTTTCGAGTTTGTTTGCTTTTCAATTTTAAAGTGGGAATATCCCACTGAAGTCGAGATATTATATAATACTCTAGGATAGTTGGTATGTCTTTGAAAACATATCCACACATACCTCGTAACGCCAAAAAAAAAGCTTTATATTTCGAATTATCGATTGACGAGATACGAGGTGACGTGAAATTAAAAAAAATGATCGAGAATTTTTGCTTGCTAATGAAATTTAATAAATTATGCAAACTACACTTAAAAACATGTGCCATAAAGGATTGCGAAATATAAAACAGGGCAGTGATCTTATTTAAAAATACTACTACATCTCTAATGTGTCTTCTGTTCTTGTCTATCAAGTGAGCCGTGATAGCCCAGTGAATATGACCTCTGCCTCCGATTCCGGAGGGTGTGGGTTCGAATCCGGTCCGGGGCATGCACCACCAACTTTTCAGTTGTGTGCATTTTAAGAAATTAAATATCACGTGTCTTAATCGGTGAAGGAAAACATCGTGAGGAAACCTGCATACCAGAGAATTATCATAATTCTCTGCGTGTGTGAAGTCTGCCAATCCGCATTGGGCCAGCGTGGTGGACTATTGGCCTTACCCCTCTCAGTCTGAGAGGAGACTCGAGCTCTGCAGTGGGCCGAATATGGGTTGATGACGACGACTACATCTCTAAAAAAAATACTAAAAACAAAATACTACATCTCTCGGCTGTGATAACACAAAAGAGATTTAACAAAAATTCAACTGGATTGGTCCAGTCCATTTGGAAAAAACAGACAGACATTAAAATGTGCGCAAGTGACGTTATAAGGGTTCCGTTTTTGTACTACGTACATTCGGAACCCTAAAAAGGTAACACAATATGCATAATACTGTTACACAATATATTTAGAGTGGCATTAATGCGTCCTCTTTCTTATCGCACTTTTTACGGGACCACCCGGGAAACCAACCCGGAATGAAATGGTCGTTGTGCACCGTTATAATAGGGGTTCGTCGACCCTTTTTACCTGACCAGATCTAAGTGAAAAAGACGGTCACGAGGTTATGAATTTTAAATGGCAGTTACCACATCCTTCGATATAAGGCAACCATTTACAGCATACACGTAAACAATTAATTTATTATAATAAGAGTGAAACGTTCGAGTACAACGGGAACTTTTTGTCGAAATATGTCAAAGTAGATTTGTATAAAAATAATAAACATTTACAGGGTAAGGTATGGTAGAATGTTATTACAAAAATAGTTATTCAAGAACATCAACATTAAGTAATAAGTATAGCCTATTTAAATGGTCTACTATGACAGCAATTACCTCCTTAATTTAAGGGGGATATGGAGCTGACAGCAACCATGTGTTCCATTAAGTGTTTGTTACTTCTCAACTATAAAAGTAATTATATCTAATAAAAATCCACTTAAATTCCTATATAAAAATATTCCTATTGATTACAAATGGTGGTCTTATTGTTTACAAAAGGTTCTTTTTGATTACGAATAATTAAAAATTAAATTATTATTTTAGCTTTCCATGGTGGATTTTTATAAGCAAGCTTTTTTATATAATAAAATAGTCAACAGCTAATTATTGTTAAATAATACCAGATGAATCAAACAATAAAGGCCTTTTTATTGGAATAAAGTAGATGCGTGTTTTATTCATTAAAAAAAAAAGTAAACACTTTTAAATACTAATAGGAAACATTGTGTCATTATCTATCATATATGTATACGTTAGGCTTAAAGAAACTATGTATTCAAACTGAAGTCGAGTCTAATATACTTTAAGGATAAATTTTCTCCAACGTCTCGGAAAATGCTTGGACCATTTATTTTCTCCTTAGAGATTACCGGCGTGACATGAGTGGTTTACCACAATAGTGCGAGGTTTGTCGAGACCATTGGATAATACCAGTCACTCAGCCTTAAAATATTGGTGCAATAAATAATACTCTTGAAAATGTCAACTTTTATGACATTTCTTTAGGTTTAAAATATACCATGTTTCGTATTTATATAGCTTGAAGGTAACATTGTCGTCATCAACCCATATTCGGCTCACTGCTGAGCTCGAGTCTCCTCTCAGAATGAGAGGGATAAGGCCAATAGTCCACCACGCTGGCCCAATGCGGATTGGCAGACTTCACACACGCAGAGAATTATGAAATTCTCCGGTGTGCAGGTTTCCTCATGATGTTTTCCTTCACCGATTGAGACACGTGATATTTAATTTCTTAAAATGCACACAACTGAAAAGTTGGAGGTGCATGCCCCGGACCGGATTCGAACCCACACCCTCTGAAATCGGAGGCAGAGGTCATATCCACTGGGCTGTCACGGCTCTTACATCACATTGAAAAGTGTAATTTTTTATCATTCAACGTAAATTTACTTACGTCTTTAAATAAAATACTCATGAAATTTGAGAGGTTCTAGGCTAGCCTAAACGGTTAAGGTGTCAAACTCAAACGCAAGGATTTAATTACGCCCGTTGGGTTTTTGCAGGATGCGTTATAAAATGTTTGTCATGTTGAAAGGCAAAATGATTTTCTATTAATCTCCGTACCGTTTTTGTTGTTGTAGTACTCGTCATCAACCCATATTCGGCTCACTGCTGAGCTCGAGTCTCCTCTCAGAATGAGAGGGGTTAGGCCAATAGTCCACCACGCTGGCCCAATGCGGATTGGCAGACTTCACACACGCAGAGAATTACGGTAATTCTCTGGTATGCATTTTCCTCACGATGTTTTCCTTCACCGATTGAGACACATGATATTTAATTTCTTAAAATGCACACAACTGAAAAGTTGGAGGTGCATGCCCCGGACCGGATTCGAACCCACACCCTCCGGAATCGGAGGCAGAGGTCCACTGGGCTGTTGTAGTACGGAATCCTAAATAATCTAGTAAACCAATATACTATTAATTTAGTATTGACGAATTCAGTGACTAATTTCTTATTTTTATCAATTGAAATGCATATTGGTAATACTAGCTTAGTAAAACAGATAATCACACTAATATTATAAAGGCGAAAGTTTGTGTGTCTGTATGTTTGTTCTTCCTTTGCGCTGCGGTTACTGAAGCAATTTGGCTGAAATTTGGAATGGAAATAGATTTTACTTTGGATTAACACATAGGCTACTTTCATTCCGTAAAAATCAATTAGTTCCTCGGGATTTGGGAAAAACTAAATTACACGCGGACGAAGTCGCGGGCGTCCGCTAGTATGAAATAAATATAGGTTTTATAAAAGTTTCATAAAGGCGGCTGATATTAAAAGCCCAGTTTTATTTTAGACACTCTTCATAACCAAGGTCAAATGTTGAAGATTCAACTGGAGGACCATTCACAGTATCTGCATTATTCAGTGTTATAGATCGTGGAAGTATCAACGATGTGGCCCACGAGCCGATGTCTCGAGTCTGAAAAGCACAACTTTTATTTTGCATACAAAGCGGTCGACATTGACCTCAAAACGTGAGGTGTTCCCAGCAACTATGGCCCTCTAGAGGCTTGAACGTGAAAACTTGCTAGAATGTATAATAAGGCTTTTGCTGAGTCGTGCTCACTTTCCCAGCGACCCCTAATTCGTCAAGCCCGTTGTGATGATATTATGATGCAGCCATTTTGTCACCAAATGAAATGGGTCTTTCAACGGGATGTTTGTGGTTCAAAATAATGGCGACTTTGGGGCAGACGTGACCTTATTCTAAATTTATAGCAATTGATTTATGAATGATCATGTAAGATGACTATTAAAGGATATTTTAGTTTTTGGGTTATTTGAAACATCAGTTAACTATTCGAGAATATTCTACCACCAGTTCGGAAGGTAGGTTCTGCTGAGGAAAGCTTCTGCTTTTGTTTGTAAAATGCAGTTACATTTTCTTGTTGAAAAACTTTTTTCTGTGCTTTTATGATAAAAATAAATAAATCTCTAATTTGTTAATCAATAGTAGTTTTGATTCCTCCTCGCTGGACTATTGTCTTACTAACACAGTGATCGACTAATTTAATGGAATTAGGAACATTAGTCATATTAAAAAAAAATATATAGAAAATATTCCTTGAAAAAAATTGCAGAGAATTGTAGCCCGCATGGTAGGTACAAACACCAAATCTCCTGTTCTATATGGAGAGAAGCTTGACTTAGACTTAGATTAATTTGGGCTGATTGTGATGATGAAAGAATTGATTTGTTGTGGGTATTGACATTTTTGGCTGGTGGGAGGCTTCGACCATGGCTAGTTGCCACCCTACCGACAAAGACGGTACCGCTATGCGATTTATCGTTCCGGTACCATGTCGTGTAGAAACCAAAAGGGATGTGGATTTTCAACCTCCTCCTACCAAGTTAGCCCGCTTCCATCTTAGATTGCATCATCACTTAGCATCAGGTGAGATTGTAGTCAAGGGATAACTTTTAAATAATAAACACAGGGGGTTTGAAGTTTTTCATGTATTAGGTAACTGATATGAGATAAAATAAAAATTAATTATTATTTGTTATTACTAATCTAATCGATACTAATATTTATACTAAGTACCTACTACTCACATAAATAGGTCACAGGGTTTTGGAAAATAAAAGAAGAAGAGATAGAATAAAAGGAAACGTAAGTAATATTTTTATTACCGGATTACATCTAGTTTTCTTCCTAGCCATACAGACTTCGTTGAAATACGGCGACAGAGAAAATTAGCTTACTGCGGGGTTCTAGTTATTATATCTAGTAGAAAGACATCATAAAGCTTTTTCAAACAAAGAAAAATGTAATTTATAGTTTGTTTTTTATATGGCCATTTTTGGGTATAAAATTCTCCCATTTTAACCTAAGTATGAGTATGTAAGATAATTAAGCAACGGTACTTTTAAATGTTTTAGATGGTCTCTTGGGATTTAAATAGATATTTTTTTATAATCATTCTAATTATTTGCAGTATAACAAAAGAAACTCTTAACACATACTTTTACCTGGGTTTTGCTGTGTGGTACGAAATAATTTCTCTCTTTTTAATTTATGAGCTCTTCATAATAATTTACTAAAAATTAAGCATTTTTAGGTTATTTTCTGCTAACGCCGCACAGTACTTCCATACGCCTATCTAAGGTTAATAAGTCCAGGTCCAATCCCCAGTATTTTTATTTTTTTGATTTTTTTTTGTTTTTTTTTTATAAAAAATAATATTTGCCATGTTTTAAATATGACCAAGATTCCCATTCCTCTCCAACTAGTCGGGAAAGACTATTAGGAGTGGGTACGACAATACCCAACGGGTCGTGGATCGAACCACGAATTAGATACCAAATGAATCTTCCGCAGCTTCAGACAAAGACGGATGTTATTTAATTGATTCTATAACGATTAATTGCACGTTCGATATCGTATTGAAAGTGATCGTAGATCGATGTGAATAGAAAGTTGACAAAAAACGACCAATGGTCAGATATCAAATATGCATCTAGTTAAATCCTCTTAGAAAGTAATGACAAATCACCAAATAATATAAAACAAAATCGCGTTCCGCGTACCTATTATTTTTTGATGAGCTTAGTGGTGCAGTGGTATACGCGGTGGATTTACAAGACGGAGATCTTGGGTTCGATCCCGGGCTTGACCGATTGAGTTTTTTTTTAATTGGTTCAGGTCTGACTGGTGGGAGGCTTCGACCGTGGCTAGTTACCACCCTATCGACAAAGACGTACTGCCAAGCGATTTAGCATTCCGGTATGATGGATAAAATATAGCCTATAGCCTTCCTCGATAAATGGGCTATCTAACACTGAAATATTTTTCAAATCGGACTAGTAGTACCTGAGATTACCGCGTTCAAGTAAACAAACATACAACAAACTCCTAAGCTTTATTATATTAGTATTTATAATATTAGTATAAATTTATTTATTATCACTAGTAAATAACAGATGAGAGTATATATTTCTAATGCCGGATCTTAGACTATCATAATTAAATACCTAATTATTTATGTCCTTAGAGTGACATGAACCTCTAAAAGTCTATCAGATTTTATTTTAAAACCTATTGATGCACACATAAATATCATCAAAATAAAGATTTCTACTGAACTATTCAATAAGTCCTAATATTAATACTTACTATATTATGTATGTGTGTGGGTGGCAACTCCCACTTGGGTAAGTTTTTTTGTTATTTTTGTAGTTGTTATGCTTCGTAGTAAACTTAGTAGGAAGGTAGGTTAATTATTATTATGACCAAACTGTCAGCTCAAGTAAAAAAGGAAAAAAAACAATATATTTATAAGCCTGAGATAAAACACATAGTTACTCATACCTACTTACCTATATTAGGTAACATAATCCTTATGAACTATTTATGATATATATTTTAAAAGAAAAAAAGAACCGCTTTCAAAAGATATATTTACTAAAATGTACTCATAAATAAATACCAATATTTTATATTTATATCTTAAATATAAAGTAGAGAGTATATAACCGCGTCCTTAAAAATAAAAATACAAAATTCGGACAGGTACATACTTACATTACTGTGGAAAACAGAACCTCTTTTTTTACGTCGGTTAAAAAATTTTAAATGATTACACATTTATAATATAATCTATACAAACTATCACGACGAGACCTATAGTCAAACCAACAACTCGAGCCTGATGTATCCAGGCATCTATTTATACTAAGGAATTTACTATTTATATTAACTGAGGGTAGGTTTGTATCTCATTGGAAATCATTCTTTATAATTTAAGTATTAAGTATTCCTCTATAGGTACTCAAATTCAAAGGTAAAGCAAGTTTACTGTACCGGGACTCAGTATTACCCAATAGTAAACAACTAAACAAGAATTGTGGAACTAATAACTCGGGTACAATACACGGATTTGCCGACCAATGTGTACACACTTGTCGATACAAACAGTGATATTCATGCAAGTTTCGAACACTAAGCACAAACACTTACCGTGATATGCAATGCCGTACGAAACAAAATCCGGTTCAAATCAAACTCAAAAGCAAACAATCGGAAATACCACAGCGGTTCACACAGTCTGAAACTGTTCACACAATAAGAAACGGAACTAAAAATCTTTTGGACATCAAACACTGTATGCACTGGTACTTTCACGGGTTATGTAAAAGTTGTATGGGATCGCGGAAGGTCAAAATTCGGGGCTTGTGTTCTTCCCGGGTCCACGTGAGCGCGGTTCTCGCCGGCCGCGGTCGTTCGGACCGGTCGACAGGCCTCAAGTGCCTGCTCGTGCTCTGTGTCAGTATTCGCCTGCTCGGTTCGCTCTCGCTGTCAAACCAACCAGCTGGTGTACACTCCGATCTTCGCCACTCTAGCGGACAAACGCACAACTAACTTATGCGCAGTGGTGAAAAGGCCTAACTCAGAAACATACAGTTTGTTGTAGAAACTCTAAAAATGTTCACTTCGTAACTATATTTAATGAGTAATTTATTATGTAGCGTATTAATTATTATTAATTTAATTTAATATTTCCAACTAAGCTTCCTAAAATTTTTAGCTAATGTGAAACACAGATTAAAACACGTCAAAAACCAATAAGTATGAGTAACACTTTACACAGTCCGTAATTTAAAAAGAAAATAGTTTTTGCCAAAAATATTACAATGTGTTACAATATTCCCATTATGTCAATAAATAATGATTTTTAGTGAAATTTCAATTCTTCAATTGATAATTTTCTGTGAAAATCTAAAAGCATGCACAAAATTTCTTCGTTCACGTAAATATGTTTTAAAGAAAAATATGTAATAAATTGCAAATGAGTTATTTTTTCTAAAAAAAAATGTAAATAATTAGAAATTTAAGATAAACCTTTTTGATAGTCTTAAAAAGCAAGTGTATTGCAAATTTAATATATAAAAAGATGTGTTTATATTGAGCAGTCTGGCTACTAAAACAATTTTAAATTAAAATGAGTTAACTAATATTTGTATTTAATTTAAAAGAAATAAAAGTAACCTTTTTCATACAGTTTTGATTTTTAATGCAAGTTATGTCATGGTTTTAACGTCGCCACGATTAACACAAACTCAAATAAGTGAAAACCTACGTTAAACCGCTTCGTCACGGCGGCAAACGAAGCGCGTCATGGCGGCGTTGGGGTGGGAGGATATTGACTCGCGGCGCCGGCTATGCGCATGTTCTATACCATGTGTTTCTGTTTTTATGCCGCTCGTGCTAAGGAAATTATGGCCATTTCTTTGTTTATAAGCCCGAATAGCCGTTCTACATTATCTGGCTTGTTTTGCTGGTCCTCTGTTTGCTGAGAGTTCGTCGCATAAGCGTTGCCGCAGTGGGACGGGTTGCGATTCCCGATGACCCGAATGGCCTTGACCCTCGGAATGGAAACGCTCGGTGAGCTCTCCGCTACGATTAACAAGACTATAATAGTTATTTATGGTACAAGTGCGAAGGCTTGAAAATTAATCTCGCTAAGCCGCAACTACCTAACAGAAGTAGATTTAAATTCAAAGATAACTAATAATTATTATTTTAATAGAAAAACAGCGTCATTAGATTGTATACAGGAAGAAAATTTTTTTAGTGCGGATATTTTTATATTTTGTACATAAACAAAATTTAATGATCACGTATTTTTTCTTTTTTTTTTTAACTCAAAAATAACAAAATTATCGTTAGCTAAAGTTATTTACTTTTGAACAGAATTTTAGGGTCACCCTATTGTGCGTTTATTTTATTTTCGTTTGATACCTAAAGAACGTCACCAGATCACTTTTAAGCTGAATATATCTTGTTTAGTAATAATATGTACATTATTTTGTTATTTTAGAGACATAAATTAAAAAAAAAATTACATAAAATGTATCAACTGTTTGTAGATTTATATTCTATTAATGATACAGAACCACGAAAAAAAATATCCGCACTAAAGACCGAATCACCCTGTATAAAAACATACCTAACTATGTAAAAATAATATAACCGTATAAATAAAATGAAAAAAATCGGTTGTCTGTAAAGATGGTTTACTGACGATAGTTGAACGTGACAACGCCAGAAAATACTGATGGAATAGTTGCGTTTTTCAAAAGAAAGTTCCAATTAACGTATTTAAAACAATAAATAAACAAAATACTGATCGTTTTTCTAAAATACTGTTTAATAATCTTCATAGACCAGAATATATTTTATTTCTTGTAAAAAAGTTGGCAACCCTAGAGCGAGATATACTTTATTTCTTGTAAAAAAAGTTGGCAGCCCTAGATGAGGGAACGACGCATGACGTCATCTTTTTTCGAGTTTGCATCTGGCTTCATCGAATTATAAGACGTTGTCACGTCAAAAGCCTTTGAGAAAATTGGATTAGCAGTTTTTTTTAATATTCATACGTAATTAGAGGTACCTATATACGGTTCAAAAACTCCACCAAGAGAATAATGTAAAAAATCTAATTATGAGGAGAAAATTCTCAAAAAGTTATGACGTTCATAAACTTCGTTTGTTCTCACATTCTGAAAAGTTTATCTAAATTGATAATTGCTTTTGTTCAAACGTCGTGTTAGGTTCATTCCAATAATAAATAACTACCTACATATAAAAGCAGTTTTCAAATTGTATTTCTATTAAAAAAAAAATACCAAAAATAACAGCCAAAAATGAAATTTACCAAAAATATTAAACTAACTAAAAACTATGAACGAGCTATGTTAGGAGTATCTCTGCGTGATCAAATCAGAAATGAGGAGATCCGCAGAAGAACCAAAGTCACCGACATAGCTCAACGAGTTGCGAAGCTGAAATGGCAATGGGTGGGGCACATAGTGCGAAGAGCCGATGGACGTTGGGGACCCCGCACTAGTAAGCGCAGTGTTGGCCGACCCCCCTCCAGGTGGACTGACGACATCAAGCGAGTCGCAGGGATTCGCTGGATGCAGGTGGCTCAGTATCGTGATGTTTGGAAGTCCCTACAAAAGGCCTATGTCCTGCAGTGGACGTCCATCGGCTGATATGATGATGATGATGATGAACTAAAAACTGATACGATTACTCGCATCACAGCGCGTCGTTATTACAAAAAATATTTGAGAAAAAAGATTGCTTGACCTATATCACCAGGACTCTTACGACCATTAATTTATTTCTAACTTTGTTTCCATACTGGCTGGCTGCAGCTGAACGAATCACTAGTGTAGCCAAATTGACGGGTTTTGGAGGATAGTCCTGACTCAAAACAGGTTTGTAATCAACTTGCACTTTTTTCTTCATTATCAGTTTAGTTTAACGTAACCAGGCCATCATTCATAGCAGAGGGTACCTAAGTGGAGCATAGCACAACCATAACACGTTGCAAGTGCGAGTTGATAGGTTTAGGGTGATAATGATAAACTCTTTGACGACTAATCACACTAATATTATAAAAGGCGAAGTTTTGTGTGTGTATGTTTGTTTTTATGCCTCAACTACTGAACCGATTTGGCTAAAATTTTTACTGGATATAGATTTTGTCGTTGATTGATACAAAGACTAAGACTACTAAAGATAATGAACGGGATCAACGGCTCAACAAGTTCTCAAAGGCACGTGGGTGTAACAACTGCCACTTCCTTACTGCTAGCTGGGAGATTTTTACTGATTTTTTTAAGAGGAAATATAAACTCAGTATTTCATAGCCCGACTCAGGACTCTAACCCAGGATAAATAAATACTACTGGTTTTTTGTTCTAATGTGTGTAATTGATTTTTTCTTAATTTCGTATCATATATAGCAATTTTATTATTTTCATAAAAAAATATTATTAACCTCTATAAAAAGGCAGGTAATAAGGGATAAGGGTTATCGGCAGCGAACTTTGCAATTATATATCCGAGCATTGTAATACTCCAGTAAGACCGTGAAAGTTTAATAAATTAATTGTTACTAACAATTTTTGCCCACAACTCGTATTGTTAGGGACGCCTAGGACATGTCGAAATTTTTCTTCAAGCGTACTGTTTGAATACAACTCAATATATTCAAATTAAATATCCATCAAAAAGTTTACTCTTAAAAGAGAATTGTCAGTTAAAATAGTAAAAGATTTAGAACTTCTAAAAACCTATTGTCATCGCTTCCAATAGAACCACACCACCAGAACACAAGAATAATTTACGTTACTTTAATTCAGATCCAGCTAGATCGAGCTGCCTTCAAAAATGAATACTCAATCTCTCAAATAGACGCCCGTCGGACTTAAATTTTAACGAAGCCGGACTGAATGTAATCGATTCAGAGAATAAAATATAATAAGGATAGATAATAGCAGAATAAAGACGAGTCGTTGTGGAAGTAAACCGAATATTAGGATTTTTGTCTCACTCGGTCATATTAGCTTCAAATAACATGACTGATTGTACCAAATTTCATTGTTAAGTAAGTATAGTAAATTTTCAAAAGTGTAGAGTTGTTTGTTAGTTTGTTTGTCACCTGCTATCGGTTTAACCGCTGAACTTGACCTTTGGCCTATTTATAATTATATAATAATCTGGTCCCGTTTTAAAAACCTAGAACGAATAAAACAAATACAAACTCGTCTTTTCCATTATCTTCTGTGTACTTAGTGCTTAAACAATTACGACTGTCTGCGACGGTAAAGATATGAAAGTCAACACAGGTAATGAAAATGAGTAACGAGTAAAAATGAGATTAATTACTTAGTAAATACTTTGATATTAAAATTGGCTGGAAGCTTTATTGTACACTGAAAGGTGGATTTTTAAATTCATATTCCTTTTATTAATTGAGAAAGTTATACCTGTATATTTTGTATTTTTTTTAATTTTTGCGGAAATATAAAGTTACAATAAAGTCATACTCATAGGTACAAATTAAGGCTATGATGATTCCAAAAAAGCTTTAGTCTAGATCTCACAACAATCTCAGCTAGGTATTTTGTTAACACAACATTATTTAGAATCAAGCACCTTAAATATGCCTTAGATACAGCAATTCACTTAAGGCAATCGTTAACGATCAGTGATTTTTGACAAACATACATGTCAAACTTGACTGTTTGATTAAGAAAATGTATAACAAACAAAATCGCAAACGAAGATCAAACACGTTTGATTGAAAAGTTGACGAAAAGTTTGATCGTAAACGGGATCTCTTACAAGATATTTCATTCTTAAAAATTGTAATCACATTTAGGTACTTAGAAAATTCCTAGAAATATTCCTTGAAGGACGACGATGGTTTTTACAGAGAGTTTTTTATTTTTTTTAAGGGTCGGGTAGTGTATAAGTAGAGTAGGGATAGGAAAGAAGTGCAAATAAATCACAGGGAAGCTTGACCGGGTCCGCTAGTTGTAAATTTTATGTGTTTGACAAAAGTTGAAATTGGGATATTCCAAGACAGTCCTGTTTTTGAATTTATTTTTCTAGTTACAGTATTCTTAAGTATTGGCCTGGAGCCAATGAGCGGAGATTTCTTAGATGTCACTTTTTCGTCGGTTCTCTTCGCAAAAGGCAAAAAGGAGAGGAAGCCATTATATTGATTTATGAAACAACGAGGCACAGCCTTCGAAACTGCTACTGAAATATTAAGGTGAATACCAACTCTGAATACATACTAGGCTGTAATAGCGGCTATAAGTCCAAGACTTCTATTTAACTAGATACCAAAAGTCGTCCATCCAAAAATTTTTAATAAAACTGCTGGAAATATGACGTTATATTTTAGTTTTGAATCGATGTAAACATTGATTGTCTCAATTGATTACATGCTTTGTTTACTTTTGTATGTCATTGAATACATGTGACAGTCATGTCATCATCATAAGTTTCTACTTATGGTATGGTGGGCATTAGGAAAGCCCACCAGAGGAGTGGGAGTGGAGTATAAGTGGAGTACCATCATTGGCGTATCTAGGATTATTTCCTAGAGGGGGCGTAGCCCCCGACATCAAGCATATTATTAGTATCATAATAGAGTTCTATATCGGAAGCCCAGAATCCTAGGGTGGGCACAGGGCTGTTCTAGGGTGGGCACGGCCCTCCCCCCCTACTATATGAGCCTATGAGCACCATAATCAATCACAGATTATGATGATAATTAGCATCTCGCAGTCGCAACACATTCTAATAACACGTCGTACAATGTGCACGTCAAGCTGAGGCACAGGTCCTAAATCTTATTTATATTCCAGTTATTACATTATCATCATAATATCAGTCAATGGAAGTCCACAACAGGACATGGGTTTTTATAGGGACTTCCAAAACCACGATCCTGAGCCATTTGCATCCAGCAGCTCCCTACAACTCGCTTGATGTCAGTGCACCTGGTGATGAGTCGACCAACACTCAACACTGCGCTTTCTTATTTCTAGTGCGAATTCCAACACCACAAAGTTCTTCGGGTGTTAACGAAAAAAAAACAAAAGGAACAACCCGTTAAATTTTAAATGTCCGTCTGTATCTTTTTTACAAAAAAAATATATGAAATTGATGAAAATACTGAATTGATACCTTTTCTAAATGTCAGTATTAGTACTACCACGATCTGTGATAATCGTGGATAAACTGGTAACTACGTTATGAACTGCATGAAGAATCTTAGCTACTGAGTACCGACAGTATTCGCCAGAGGGCACGAAATTCACAGTTGAGGTTCTCAACAATTTAACCACAGCTGACGTAAATGTGAAGGTTAGGCATAGATGGCGTTATAATAAAACAGATGGTTCTGTTTAAAGAATTTCCATATTAGAACATTTTATGGTTGATGATTATTACAACAGACTGAATAAATAGTATTTACAATTTTAGGATTATGTAAATATTTTACATAGAAGTGATCTTACCTTATCATTAAGAATGTTAAGATTTTATATTAAAAAAAATTTGGCAATTAGGTATTCTTTGTCAAGCGTAAGTTTTAAATTAAACGAGCAAACTGCTTATTAAAAATTTAGCTCACTTTGACTCATAATCCTAATATTAGTAACTATGTATCGTCATTATATTTTTTTTTAATCATACCCTCCTCACAACGGAAGGGATCTAAGCTAGACTCCTCAAATTTCAGAGCGACCAATATCTTTGTTTTACGTATTGGTAGATTTTTCTTTTAAGAAAAATCCCAATAACGTAATTTTTTTTTTGTTTGTCTGACCCAGAATTCGGACCATAGACCTTATTGCCCATAGCTGAATCAGCTAACCACTTATGAGGTAGTTTAGATACAGTAGAACCCGTTTAAGACGATCACGCTTAAAACGATTTTTCGCTTAATACGTAATTTTACGCCAGTCCCTTGAAACGCCAACTTGAAACGTGTTTTCATATATTTTCTAACGCATAATACGACTCGTCATCCCGTTTAATACGCCTACACGTCACACGCAAATGCATGCAAATGCGACAAATAAATTACAACAGATAGATCAGGACATCACAAAGGACTTAAACAAGGTTGCAGGACAAGACTAATACATGATATCTTAAAGAACTGAAAGACAGCAAACGACCCTTGACATGATGCGATTCTAAACTGAAAATTTTGAAGACGCACTGCAAAAGTAAAATTTAATTGAAAATTCCTAATTACTAATGCATCAAAATCTATTAGTCATATATGATTACTTTAAGTAGCATAATTAGGTAGTCTTTACACCAAATACACAAATTTTTATGTCTGTGTATGTGTACATTTGTCGTTATATTTTTCACTATCCCCCACCAATATCTCGTATTTATCTCGTATTATATCTCGTTTTCCCGTTTAAGACGCGTTTTTAGTAGGGTCCCTGCGAAATCGTGTTAAACGGGTTCTACTGTAGTTTGGAAATGATAAATTATTTATTAAAGCCTTTTTACAAAGCAATTGTGGTCCACACCTTTATAATAGACTAACTAACGATGATTAATACGCCATTTATTACATTAAAAGGTCGGGCTCGTTTCATAGTCAAGGTTCCGCCTCTAAATCTATTTTTATAGCTACAAGTTGCCATTTTTAGCGGTGCAAATGCCATATTGTTATGCAAACTGATTGTCAATAAAAAATGCTTTAGTTTTGCGTTCGACGAAAATGAACAATGCTATTTAAAGTGGATGTGATATAGATGTAATGTATATATCTATCTTGATTTGAGAAGGTCATATTGTGATATCGTATAAGATTGATTAAGATTTTTGACGGTCTCCGTGGCGCAGTGGTATGCGCCGTTGACTTACAAGACGGAGGTTCTGAGTTCGATCCCTGGCTGGGCCGATTGAGGTTTTCTTAATTGGCCCAGGTATGGCTGGTGGGAGGCTTCTGCCGTGGCTACTTACCACCCTACCGACAAAGACGTATCGCCAAGTGATTTAGCGTTCCGGTTCGATGTCGTATAGAAACCGAAAGGGGTGTGGATTTTCATCCTCTTCCTAACAAGTTAGCCCGCTTCCATCTTAGATTGCGTCATCACTTACCGTTAGGTGAGATTGTAGTCAAGGGCTAACTTGTAAAGAATAAAAAAAATAAGATAGATTTTGTTCATACTATATGGTGTATATCGAAAAAAACTTTCATAGTTAAATTCTTGTAAACGAACAAGTCATCGCAGTAACTCGTGACTATTGTGTTTTTTTTTTAATTTTCTTAAGTTACTAAAGTTTTGTCTAGTCTAGGCTTTGGGCTTAGACAATTACTACCATATAGCAACATCAGCATTACCAGCACTGCTAAGTTCGAGTCTCTTCTCAGAATGAGAGGGGTTAAGCCAATAGTCCACCACGCTGGCCCAATGCGGATTAGCAGACTTCACACACGCAGAGAATTAAGAAAATTCTCTGGTAGTAGGTTTTCTCACGATGTTTTCCTTCACCGTTTGAGACGTGATATTTAATTTCTTAAAAATGCACATAACTGTAAAGTTAAAGGTTTGAACCGAATTCAAACCCACAACCTCCGGAATTGGAGGCAGAGGTCATATTCACTGGGCTATCACAGCTCTAGCAGTAACACCAACAGGTAATTAATTATTTTTAAATGGATTTTAATTTAAAATAATTAGAGATTAAAATTGTTTTCTAGGGATCCATTTAGTTTTTTTTTTAATTCTCTACAAATTAGCCCTTGACTACAATCCCACCCGAAAGTCGACTTACTTGTTAGGAGTAGGATGAAATTCACACTCCAATCGGTTACTACATGACATCGTACCACAACGCTAAATCGCTTGGCGATACGGTATTGGCATGTCTTTGATGGTAGGGTGGTAACAAGTAACAGCCGAAGCCTCCCACGAGCCAAACCTGGACCAATTAAGAAAACCTCAATCGGCCCAGCCGGGGATCGAACCCAGGGTCTCCGTCTTGTAAATCCACCGCGCATACCACTGCGTCACGGAGGCCATTAAGCTGTGTAACAACAAGAAGTTATCCATGGATGATTATGTTTGTAACATTAGAATTTACAATGTTATATTACACTGGTTTTAAACAATTACCCAGTAACAAAGCCACGGTGTTCGCTTTTCATGCACACCTACGTAATATTATTACTTAACGAACCATATGACAACTCAACTGTACAACTGCCTGTCGTAAATCAGCGGATAATGGAGTGTTGTATTATGTTAACACAACTTGGACCTTTGCAAACACTTCCTTACTTTATAAGTCCTTATGTCTATGAAAATAAAGGTGTTTTCATTCCATCGCATTAGTGTGCAGGACTTGTGGATCCTTCAGCTAATCGCGTTATGAGTAACGCCCTCACTGAATAATAATAGATGGAAAGGATTTAAAAAATGGGCTGCGAAAAGCGGATTTTCTCTGTGATGATTTTTTAATTTCCGTGTCTAATGCTGTAATGTTATTATTTTTGTAAGATGAATGGAAAGGGACGATATTTTAAAACAGTTTATTTACTTAGAATGTGAAAAAATATTATCTGTAGGTATACTATTATGTACCTACTCATAATTCATCATTATACCTACTGATAAGTAATAATGAAAGCTATCGATTTTATTTATACAGGTCGCGCGACTATTAATGTGGTTTTAAATTAGGCTATTAAAATACGAAAATAAAAAGAATATTAAAAAATAAAATAGTGAATAAAAAAACTCACCTATAAAAGTTTTGTTGCCGCCACTCCGTCGTTTCTCTCTTAGCTTGTTCTTAAGTATCCTCCTCTTCAAACGGTTAAGTACTACGTCGGCCTCATCTACACTTTCTGAGGATGAAGTGCGTTTAATTCGCACAGCACCACTCACTGAGTGTCGTCGTTTCCTTGTAAATGTACTCTCGTTTCTTTGCCATGGCTCAATTTCCGATATACCGCGCCTATACATTTTCAAGCGTTTTTTCATCTCGCAATCAGCTGCTACGTCAGTCGGGATGTTATTGAAGTCATTGTCTGTTGTAAAATTCTCATCTATTTTACAATTTCGCCAGGAATTTTCTGAATAAAATACTGGCGATATTCTCGGCTTCGTTTCGTCGCGAGAATTTTGCGGCGAAGCTGTTGTTTGGCGTAGGTGTGAGGTAAGCCAATTCGGATTAGATATTGGTCGGGCAGGTAAGCTTCTTAGATAGGTGTTGAGAAAGGAAACTTTATTTTGAGGAAGTTTATAAATAACGTTAGATTTTGATCGAGGCAATGTATGACATTGAAAGGCTTTCGCACGTTCCGATAATCTTGCATCGTTTAGAGATTGTGATGTTTGAAGTCCTAAACATTTTTCATTATCATCCACTACCTCATCATTTGCTTCACTTGGTTCATCTAGAGATATTGTGGAAGTTTGTTGAGAAATTTGAGTGGAATCTATGTCATTCTCCAGTAGCGTTGTTTTACAGTTTGATAATTTATCATTAGAGGTAAAATCCTCGCAAGTTTCATTGTCGGAACTTTTATAGCTACTCACTTCGCTCGGGCCCTCCGAATGGAAAGGCGTGGTTTCGAGGCTATTTGTTTGCAAATTGGTAAAGTTGTTTACCGTAAGTTTACTTGGAATGTTTGTTATACTGCTACTATTTTTAATTATAATGCTCGGCTTTGTATTTTCGCAATTTTTGTTAATCACAACCGGATTATGATAAACACGAGTGTATATTTTATCACCAGAAATAGAATTGTGTTTTCTAACAATTTTCCTGTTAATGACGTGTTTGTAATCTTTCTCGTTCATAGACTGACTTGTTTTAAGACTAGGTTCACAAGAGTCGTGGCTTCTAATTGATATGTTTTCATCATTTGTTTCAACTAACAAATTTCCTTCAGAATCGAAAAGTTGAATAGTAGGAAATCTTATACCAGGAGAATGATTTCGCGTCCGCAGCTCCCATTTCTTTTGATTTGACTTCCTTAGTTGGATACGAATCACGTTATCATCTATTATTGGGCCATCACTATCACTCGAGTCCTCTTTTTCCGCCATTTTGCAAACTTTTCTTTGTTATTTACGACAGACATTTGTGAGATTCCTAAACAAAATGACAAATATGTAAAAATTACATTACTTAATATTGAACTGATTGTTTACACTCAACGGCACAGTTTGGCATGTTTCCAGCCATTCTTTGGCATTCACTTTAAAATAGCACCAATGTCAATTTTGTTTTCCCACATACACAATCACGCTTTTTCTGAATTTTATCATAATTTATGTAATAACCGATTTAATAACTGACACACGTTAGTTACATGTGCGCCGTAATATTAACTGAACTCACTGTAACGAAAGGCAACGAAGTGAGGTGATGTTGCAAGGATTGCATAATTCGCGTGTTTGACGTTTATCTGATGCATCTAACAACTTTGTGGCAAGATCACCCGCGTTTGATATAAAAACGAAAACTTGTCAGTGAACTAGTATAGTTTATTTTGCATGAGCGTGGGACTCTGCTCGTTCCGCGTCTCCGGACATTTCTGCACTGAGAGCAAACTGCTAAATAGACGCGGGGCACTATAAATAGTGAAACGCGCCGACAATCTGGCTGGCTCCCCTTGAACCTAGCGCGTAACAAACATAATCTGCGTCCACGCAACTGTTTACACTGACACAGTTTTTCTCTTGACCACGAGACGGTGCCATGTGCACGTGACTAATGACCAGCTGTCACAACAACTGCAGATGTTCCTTCAGAAGGTTCGCTCCTCTAATATGAACAACATTTATAAGTTTATAAACACTTTGTAAGTTATGTGTGCCTCGTATCGAAGTTTTATACAATATACAGGAATAGTTATTATTGACTAATTTATGTCTCGATATATATATTTAACTGATATTTAACTGACTGTAAAATATATTTAACTGATACTGTTGTACCAGTACCTAGATATATCACCCATTACATTTATTGTATTAAGTAATATTTCCGAATGATTTCTTGTAAGAGAAAAGGATTTTTAATTGACTGCCGAAACATACCTAATTGTGCGTAAATGTTATGTATATTATAATTGTATAATTATGTATAATTATGTACCTATATATGTAAGTATGTCTATTTTGTTGGCACGGTCTATAGCCTAAATAGTTTGACGGATTTCAATATAATTCTAAGGTCATGTCGTTAGATTCCTCTCAGATGTGACAGTGAAATCATCATTATCAGTGTATTTTACAGACATCATGAACAACCCCTATTCGGCTCATTGTTGAGCACGAGTCTCCTCTCTGAATGAGAGTTGTTAGGCTAATAGTCCTGGCTATTGCGGATTGGCACAATTGATACACGTAGGGAATTAAGAAAATTTATAGGTGTGCATGTTTCTTCACGATGTTTTTCCTTCACCGATTGAGACAATTGTCATTTAATTTCTCAAAATGCATATAACTCAAAAGGTGCACGCTCCGGAGTGGATTCAAACCTACGCCCTCTGAATTGAAGGCAGAGATTATATCCACTGGGCTGTCACAGTTCATATCTGAGTTCATCGAGTCTTATCAGATATCAATGACAAAGCGAATTTTGGTGCTTTTAAAAGCACGGGCGTGTAACAGCATCAACTTCCCAACTCCAGGCTGAAAATTTTTGTTGGAAATTTCTCAGAAGATAGTAAAGCGCTGTATTTATTTTAAAAAAAAAAAAAGAATATTTGCCATATTTTTTGTAATATGACCAATATTCTCCTCCAACTAGTCAAGAAAGACTGTGCTAGGAGTGGGTAAGGGTAACGGGATGAGGATTGAACCATCACCCTTTGGTGATGAATCCAACCGCTCTTACCGTTGAGCTATTGAGGCTTTCACAGTCCGGTTAGGACTCAAACCCAGAACCTCGTGATCTGAAGCCAGAAGCTAACCACTCAACCAACGAGCCCGACAAGAGGTAGGTTTTCAATGGGTATTTTATTCTCGTATAATAATTCAGTCAATTTAATAATAACACGAGAAATTTAATATATCAAATTCAACCTAAAACAAGAACATATAGAACGTATTTTTAGGAACCAAATCAAATATCTTTTCGGCGTGACTAATTCAACCTAGATTTTTTGCGTTGTTCCATTACTAAAAAAAAGGTGCAATCGTGCTAGTTCCAGTTGACTTGTTAGCTAATTGAGTGAGTTAAAATGTATGCACTTAGCTTCGCTAAATGCTTGGCGGTACGCCTTTGTCGGTAGGGTGGTAACTACCCGTGGCTGAAGCCTGCCAGCCAGACCAATTATGATAATCTCAATCAGCCCAGTCCGGAAACGAACCCAGGACCTCCGTTTTGAAACTGCATTACATACTTTGTTTACTTGCTTGATTTACCATACAACTTTTAAATTCTTCTGCTACTATAAGCAAATTCTAAGTTAACCCCATCCTTATCGGATTAGTATTTTTTGAGAAATTCGCGGTAATACATACTTACATAAAGCGGTTACGTGTACCTAAGTATGTATTTTTGAATTAGGCTAAAAATAACATTTTAACATCTTGGCTTCCAGAACTAAGAAGTGTAGCAGTTGGCTGAGAATATCAACCTGAACGAATTCAAGCTGGCTTGTTACACTTTATCAGATTTACTCAAAAAAAATGATGGTGGCTTCAGCCGTGGCTAGTTATAACCCTACCAGCAAAGACGTATCGCCAAACGATATCGCGTTTCGGTTTGATGTGTAGAAACCGAAAATAATCTTTTTAACAAAAAAAATTAATAAACTACAAAATCACAAAGATAAACTAAAAAGCGAAATATAACATTATGTGCTACTTTCGCTTTTTAGTTTATTTTGTGATTTCGAAGTCGGTTAAATTTTTTGTTAGGAAGATTTTATTTTTCTGTTTTTAGTGTGTCCTTGATTTTCTTGTGCATTTAATTTTCATAAAAATCAGTTTAGTAATTTTGTGTTAAAATGAAAATAATGAAGTGGTGCTTTCGTTTAGTGAACGGAAGCGCAATTTCGTTACTTTAATTTTAACACAAAATCACTCAACCGATTTTCATGAAATTCAAATGGGATCAATCTGGAAGTATACTCTTTCAATCAAAAAAAATATTTTTGAAATTGGTTTAGAAATGACAACAAACATAAAAAAAAAGAAAAAAAAACAAAATATGCGTCGAATTGAGAACCTTGAAGTCGGTTAATGATTGTGGATTTTCATCCTACGTCTAACAAGTTAGCCTGCTTCCATCTTAGATTGCATCATAGCACATCAAGTGAGATTGTAGAAAACAATGTTACTTATTACTAAAGTATAGTAAAGTATACTGAAGTAAGTAAGTAAAGTATTTTGGAAGTATGCTAGTAGTCCGAAATAAATTGAAAAATGTTATAAACTGAGATTACAACTCAATACTCCTGTACTATTATTGCAAGTGGCATAGAATTCAATCGCTCGGTAATCCCGGCAATATGCCACCATCTGACGCCTCAATGGGAGTAAATATTGCCTTTCTCTCAACGAACCTCACTATTGCTTATTATATTCTAGCAGGCGATTCATAACATCGTTGTTTGTAATATTTACTGCTTTTTACATAGTACTCGAATAAAATAAACGTAAACGATTTAAAAGGAAAATGTATCTGTATAATCTAACACGTAATTTGTATTAAATTAAATGACTAGCAAATACTAAGCGCAAAACTCAAGAACGGTTCGAAAAATATTATTAACAGATATTTTTTTTTCATATTTTTGTAAATGTAAAAGGAAGCTTTGTATGGCGAGAAAAAACGCAAAAACAGTGAGAAATAATAAAAAACAATTGAGGAATTAAAAACCATACTATAACTTGAATCATTGTTTTCAGAAGGAGGTAAACCGCCGTAACTTTCGGGAAATTCCGGGACATCTTTTCGTCCAAAATTCCTCAGTACCTAAAGACGAAAGTCTTCGAACTGTGCGTGTTGCCAGTGATGACTAACAGATCCGAGACCTGGTCGCTATCTGTGGCCCTTATAAAAAGTCTCAAAGTCACTCAGCAGCCATGGAGCCAGCTATGCTTGGAGTTTCTCTGCGTGATCAATCAGAAATGAGGAGATCCGCAGAAGAACCAAAGTAACTGACAAAGCTCAGTGACTCGCGAAGCTGAAGTGGCAATGGGCAGGCCACATAGTGAAAAGCCGATGGACGTTGGGTCCCAAAGTGCTGGAATGGCAAATGGTAGGTGCCATATGGACCGAGGACATCAAGCGGGTTGCATGAAGCCGCTGGATACAAATTTGGATTTATTTTTAAGCACATAGGCCGTTTTTATCTATGCGGGTTTATCTAGTTTATTTATTCATCTATGCGGGTAAAACCGCGGGGCATTGCTAGGTGTATAAATAATACCCTGATTTACATTTAATCTAATTTAATATTTGTATATCAAGAAAATTCAATTTTTACGCTACTTTCCTCCAATCTCGGAGCATCATTAGCAGTGATGAATAGCCAGTACCGTCAGGTGTAGCTAATGGTTAATAAGGTATTTAAGGTAAATCCGAGATTCCATTTATAACTTCCCATAATATTAAACGAAATTTTAGAAGACAACTTATACTTTATGCAAGTTGAGTCACAACCGTAATTTTGATTTTGCGACTAAATTTTATGTAAGTTCCACAATGTTACATAAGTCGTAATTTTTAAGGTGGTACTCCTGAGTATGGTGCATAATTATTATCTATAAAAGCAACGAAAAGTGTTCAGTACAATGAGAAAAAATGTTAGGTCAAAATTGCGGAAAAATTAAAAAAAAAAATTATCTCCTAAACTAAGCATCGTTACAAGGCATCAAAATTTTAGCTTTGAACGTCAACTGTCTGCCGTCAAAGATGGAAGTGGAATTCTTGAAGAAAGTGCAAGTTTATTCTACATTCAGAAGACCAAACATAAATATTTTTTTCAAGCCAAGCGATTTCTTGTATGAATGGCGTGTATAAACCGAAAGGGGTGTGGTTTCATTCTACTCCTAACAAGTTAGCCCGCTTCCATTATAGATATATTATACATCATCACTTACCATCAAGTGAGATTGCAGTAAAAAAAAAACAAAAATATAAGTATAATATAAATAACTGCGACTATAAAAATAAGTTAATTCCTACCACGGTACTTATTTCCATTCGAGAAAAATATTTTAGAGTGATAAGTATATAATTATGTTAACTAAATACATACAGCTTCAATAAACAGGTACTAATACTAATAAATAGTTACTGGACTGGACTGTTTAGTGATTTATATATTATATAGACTACCACCCTCTATATATCTACATGAATACAAAAACATATATGAATAAAGGTTAGCATTGCGCCAGGAAATCCAGTACGCTACAAAAATTGAAAACCGTTTGCGTTTGAGTTCAAAAATTAATTGCTTTCGTATTGAATTGCTTTAAAATCGATTTCATCGCAACACTACGATGTGTCCTCTTAAAGTACTAAACGACATGTTTGTTGAAGTATGAGTAGAGTAAGCCGCTAGTTGATACAAAAACGCCTGCAATAGCCACCTACCTCATTTTAAGAAGGTTTAAAGTTCGTCAGTCCATGATTATACCATAGCGATGTAGGATGTTGATGACCTTTAACTCTTTTGGTAATTATATTAAAATTGGTATCAGATCAATTTACCTACCTATTTTTGTGCGTTTGAGTTTGACAATCGCAAATATTTTAGCAGGCAAAAACGGCTGGCAGACAACCTAAACGTAGCAATTAAGTCCAAAATAAATGATAATAATCAATCTAATTATTTATTTTAATTACATAATATTTTTTTTTAAATATCATAACCTCTAGACTTATTTTCTAACTATGTCTACGTCTAGCCTGCATAAGAAGTAATGTTAAAACCGTATAACAAATAATATGGCAACCCCTTAACACTTCCATATCGACTATGTTCAAATCTGTCGCTCGGCATGTCTGTCTAATGTATCAAACAACGAGACTTTTACAGATTTCACATTAGGTTTTAGTTACTGAGATATTTAACTTTTTAATATTATAAACCTGAAAGTTTGTGTGTGTGTGTGTGTATGCGTGTGTCTGTGTATGTTTGTGCCTCCTTTGCGCTGCGGCTACTGAAGCGATTTGGCTGAAATTTGGAATGGAAATAGATTTTACTCTGGATTAACACATGGACTACTTTTATCCCGGAAAAATTAATAGTTCCCGCGGGATTGGTGAAAAACTGAATTCCATGCGAACGAAGTCGCCGGCGTCAGCTAGTTAAGTTAAGTTAATATTTTATTTTACTTGTTTCCACAGATTAATCAATAATATACAGATGGAGCGTGCGGAACACGACGGTGTCCGCTCCAAATACGAAATTCAAAAAGTAATGATTCTCTAGCCAGTACGACACGAACCGTCGCGTCGCATCAGTAATTTTCAATATTATTCAAGGAAAATGGCGTCATATGTTTTTAAATAGTGTAAAAACTATTTACAAAAACTAAAGAAATAAGGTAGAGTATTTTTTGTTGGTAATTATTGATTATTATATTAGTTTACGTCTGCGTTTTCCAACCTTTTTCAGCCACGGACCCCTGAATAAATAATATAAACAGCAAAAAAATCCAAATCCATTATTTTAGTTATTACAGATCAAAATAGGTACTTTTATCTGTTTATTATAAAAAATATGAAAAAAAAAATATGTAAAGGTTGGTGTTGCTTTTTTGCAACTAAATCAGTGAAATTTGGGTTGATGTTGCTGATAAGTTGTAATCTCAAATCAGTGCAGTAAGAGTAGCGATTACGAGGCTAGGGGTAGGATAGGGGTTGTTGAAAGTTTACATCTAGTTTCACGCGGACGAAGTCGAGGGCGTCGGCTAGTTATGAATAAAGTTTGTACCTATATGCGGTTATCAAGGAGACGACGTGTGACGTTTGTTTCTTTTTTAATGGGTTTCACCGGCTTCAGTACGTACTTTGTGCATGTTGCTATTACTTTTTACGCCTGTACAGACGTAGTGTTCGTACTTTGTGGAATAACCGAGCGCGCGGGTTCTGCTTTATTGACAGTAGTATTTGCATAACTGGATTCCTGCGGGATGTTCGACGTCGAGCAGTGATTTGAATGTTCAACAATTTGTGTCTTGCTTTTAAATTAATAACTTTGTTCATAACTTGCAGCTGTTCGAATACATAATAACATTGTTTAATTAATCTATAGTAATATTATAAATGCAAAAGTAAGTCTGTCTGTCGGTTACATTTTTACGCCTAACCGGCCGAACCGATTAAGATGAATTTTGGTGTAACGTGTTTATTTTAGACGTACCGCCAAGCGATTTAGCGTTCCGGTACGATGTCGTGTAGAAACCGAAAGAGGTGTGGGTATTCATCTTCCTTCTATCAAGTTAGCCCGCTTTCATCTTAGTTTGCATCATCACTTACCATCAGGTGGTAATTCTGTGTTAAAATTAAAAATAACGAACGTACTGTGGTACTGTGGTGCTATCGTTCAATATGGATATACTAAAAACAGAAAAAAAAACTTTTTAACAAAAAAATTAAACCGGCTTCAAAATCACAAAGCTAAAAATAACATCGTATGTGCTACCTTCTGATCACTTTGAAGGCGGTGCCAACACAGTGATGCAATAACTTAGCCGATTAAATTATAAAGTTTTAGACTTTAAGTTCTTTCCCGTGACTCTTTTGGCATTAATTAATACGTCACCAGTTTGGCACCTCCTTCAAAGTAATCCTTTTGACAACTTTGAAGGCGGTGCCAAGCCAGTGAGTTATTGTTCGCTTTTTGGTTTTGTGATTTTGAAATCGGTTTAATTATTTTTGTTAATAATATTTTATTTTTAAAAGCATACCTAGCTCTAAAAATTAAGGACTTTTCATACAAACTTTCAAATGCTACTCGTATTCACCCTTTTTTATTTTTATTTTAAGGTCAAAAAAAACTCCATTGCTCTCCATTTTGATCAGTTCAAAATTCATTTTGATCAGTTCAAAATTCATTTTGATCAGTTCAGCCGTTTAGCCGTTAAAAGGTAACAAACAGACAGACTTACTTTCGCATTTCTAATATTATTGTATAGATATTTCTAGTTACTTCCAAGTATTCGGGGATACCACTTAGGTATGCGAAATGTATTCGAGGAATCAAATAACAAGCGGACGAAGGGGAATTCATCGGGAAACGCCTCGTAATGGAAATCCAGCTCGATGGGAATATATTTTTGCACAACTATTTTCATGAAAAGGACCCTAGTTTTTGTGAGTTAGCAATTTTGTGTCTATTAACGCATTATTGGAAAATATCAATTTAAATGGATTCCTTTTGTGATACTCGTGGACAAAGTTATAATAGTGAAATCGGGGCGAATAACTCGGGTCTCTTTATCCAGTTTTTCGTTGAGTTGTATGTTATATTTGGAATAGTTAAAGTTTATAGCGAAAATCTGTATAGAAAGTCGGATTTATTCTTAAATAAATATAGTTAAATAATGCATATGTTATAAAGTAGGTACAGAAAAAAATATTAATCATTCTGCAGTATTTACAATAGGCATCTTCTTTTAGGATTTAGATTTTATCTTTAGTATATTAGGCCCTATATCCTTTCCCGTACCTACCCTAAAAACTTATATTGCAAAGTTTCATAACGATAGGTTAAGAAGAAGAAGAAGAAGAACGTACGAACTCACATTAGCATGTATAATATAAGCTAGTTACATAATCATCATTATCAACCAATTTTCGGCTCACTATTGCGCACCAGTCTCCTCTCAGAAAAAGAGACGGGTTAGTCCACTACGCTGGCCCAATGCGAATTGGCAACTTCACACACGTAGAGAATTAAGAAAATTCTCAAGTAGGTATACAGGTTTCCTCACGATGTCTTTCACAACTTTTGGTTTGAGACAAGTGATATTTAATTTCTTATGCCCTATGGACCGGATTCGAACTAAAGCCCTCTGAATCGGAGGCAGAGGTCAGTACACTGGGCTATCATAGGACATAATGCATGTAGATTATTTAGAATAGAATAGAATAGATCATTATTTGTTAACACAACACATAACTACATAATAACTTAAAACTAATACATATACCTGACTCAGCTAAAATTTGTTGTGAGTACAGAACACATAAAATAAGTCAAACAAAAATAATTATATCACTAATAAAATAAAAAAAAACAAAATACAGTTAAAATACAGTAGTGTAATCTCAGAAGAACAAAAAAATTTATCTCATAAAATGTAGATGCTCTGTTTCCACTAGTTTACTTTGTTTCGTTTTCGATGTATAGATTATTATTATTATCAACGAGCACAACTTAATTATATCAAAGGGGTGTTTAATTTAATTCATAAGCTACATAACTTCATATTAGACATTGTTAGGAGTTCATTTGCACACTCCTTCGTTAGCGTCCCTAACGAAATTAATCTTCATTTACAAAGACAACAGTCTTTAAATAGACTGTGATAAAATACTTTTCTAAAATCGCTTTGTTTTCTCAGGAAAACTACTTTCTGACGGCCTCCGTGGCGCAGTGGTATGCGCAGTGGACTTACAGGACGGAGGTCCTGGGTTCGATCCCCGGCTGGACCGATTGAGGTTTTCTTAATTTGTCCAGGTCTGGATGGTGGGAGGGGTTGGCCGTGGCTAGTTACCACCCTACCGACAAAGACGAACCGCTAAGCGATTTAGCGTTCCGGTACGATGTCGTGTGGAAACCGAAAGAGGTGTGGATTTTCATCCTCCTCCTTACGAGTTAGCCCGCTTTCATCTTAGATTGCATCATCACTTACCATCAGGTGAGATTTTAGTCGAGGGCTAACTTGTAAAGAAAAAAAAAAGAATACGTGGAATTACAGAAATCAAAAAACTTGAATTAATGACCTTGCTTGGCTATGATAAGAAGCGAAACATCTTATAGTGTTTGTTGTTATAATAGTTATTACTTAGGTACTCTTTTCATATGATTATTATTTACTTTATTATTTAAAACATTTTATATTTTTATCCAAGAATAATAAAAAAATTTTTTAATTGTTTATGTAATTTGTTAAATAAGTATCATAAAACATTTCATTAAAACGTTTCAGGAAAAACCAATTGAATGCCATTTTCCGTTGATTAATAAAGTTTTCCAATATGGAAAGCAAAGTAAACCAACTTGACTGTATGTTGCTGTTGATTTAAATTCATATGGAAATCAGGAAAATAAAGTACTTTTCAGACACTATAACCTGAATGCCGTCGACCTGAATTCTAACTTTAATGTTTGTCGGTGGTTGCCATAGCGAATCTTTGCGATCGACCGATGCACCGTGGGTCTTAGCATTGAAGGGGAAGGAAGGTAGGTAACCTGAATGCGGTGCTTTCGTTTATGGTACGAGAGTCTGCGATAGCTAGACATACCTCATTTTACGAAAGCTTTTGTCAGCCTTTTTTAATTCTATGTAGACTACAAGCCCTTGAACAAAAATTACATGTGAAATGAACCAACATGAATAACGCTTAGAAGGCTGTTACTGTATCAGAAAATAACTCTGAGCGTTATGCCGTCATTTCTGAGCGGCACAACCTGAGCGGTCAAAACCTGTCAGTAGACCAGACTTAAAAAGGCAGTGTTTTAGAATCACATCCATGCTAGTTTTAAAACTTATTTTAATTATTGTTTTTTTATCGTCTCTGTGATGTATATCGTATATCTGAAATAAATTTTATTTAGGTAGGTATATTAGAACACTATTACTGCAATATATTATGTATTATTTACATGGTCTTGCTCTCATATTTTTTATTGTTACTTACATTAATACTTTTAAGGTTTACTAACTAATACATTTTATATAATTATGGATATCATACGAGTATTGGAAAAGAATAATTTAATAATATAATATCACCTCTGACCTAAATATGTAGGTAACAAAATGTGCCCGATATTGAAATTCAAATTGAAGTGCGAGTTTGAAGTGTTCAATCGATATACTCTGGCGATATCGTCAGTGATTCAGCGATTATAGAACGATGGAAATTGCATTATCTACAAAGTTACTACTTGTTAAAATAGGTCTACTCCTTTGCAGTATAATTTAATCTAATTTTTATTAGGTATCAAGAAGCTAATTAAAGAAAGAAGAAGACGAAATATTGTATTGCGTACAAAATATAAAACACTTAAAAAAATTAAAAAGAAGAACAATTAAAACTAAATTTAGCATAAAAAGGCGGTCTATAAACAAATCTCTAACAGGCAATCCCTGATGACAGGACTTACGGACAAAGAGCGGGAAGGTGCAATAACTAAATATAATACGCATAAAGGTAATTTTTGTAAACAAATACGAGCTTGAAGTTTATCTGCATCATCGAAACAGAAATGAGAAGATCAGAGACGAAGACGAACCAAAGTCACTGACATACCTAAGCGAGTCGCGAAGCAAAGGCAATGGGCAGGCCACATAGTTCGAACAGCCGATTTGCTTCTCAAGGTGCTGGAATGAGGATGATGATGATGATAATAACGTATAGGCGCACATTCTAGTTATTAGTTAACACAATCAGAACCTACGTAAAGAAATCAAATTCCATTCGGAACTTCCCGTTGCCTTTATAATTCATACAATTTTACAAATACCAACCAAAATTATTGGAAAATATTTTCAAGCTTAGAATTGCATTTGGCCGGATTTTCCCATTGTCATGAATATTGACTCAGGCCTGGTCTGGTGGTAGGTATCGGCCATGGCTAGCTGCCACCCTAGCGGTAAGGACGTACCGCCAAGCGATTAAGCATTTCGGTCAGAGACCACTTCTACTCTGAAGGTCTCTAACCTTCAGAGTAGAAGAATGGCTTGAATAAACTTGTACCTCAGTTAAGTAAGCCCGCTGCCATTTTAGACTGAATCGTCAATTAGCATCAGGTGAGTTCTCAGTCAAGGACTAACCTGTCATTGAATAAACAAGAACCCAATTACATAAATAAAAATAAGTTCTTTATTAGGGTGCTTTTCCACTAGAGATGTGCTATGCAGTGCTGCAATCTGCAAGGATGTGAAATCTACGCTACGAAAATATGTGGACGTTTCCATCAATACTAAGCTATGAAGCTGTGCGAAGAAGATTCGCCGCAGCAAAGTAGCTGCGAGAAAGATACGCAGCTCGAGCTACGAATATACGAGTATGTTACTTTGCTCTGAACATATAGCTACCTCACTCACGACGGCCCATAGCAGGCATCCATAGCAGGCATCCGTAGCAAGCATCCGTAGCATGCATCCTTCCATATAAAAATATCTTAGTTGAATCCGTTTCCTCTAGTGCTAAGCACCAATGAATATGATTGGTGGATATTAAATGCATCCATAGCAACGTAGCGTAGTACATCTCTGGTGGAAAAGCACCCTTTCCTTTACTGAAACTTTGCTAAGTTATTTTACCAGGCATAATATTTTTTTGTCGCGAAATGGAACGAATGGCACGTACAGGTAAACATATATTACTATATATTTATGTGTTAAACTTACAGATAAATTAAGTCATCTTATTCAATTTAATTGAAAAATTACATATCATCAAGTTGTTATTAATATTAAGTTATTTTACAATAGGTACACCAAGTTCCTGAAAATCCGTGAAATAATTTTTCGGTATTTCCTCGCCGCTTACAATAAATAAAGCAAAATACCCCGACACTTGGAGGCATTCCAAATTACTGCTATCGGATGCACAATACCCGGGATTTGTGGTACCAATTTAAGTATGAATGCAGCATCGTTTTTCCCATTGTCGTTAGCTTTCCCAAATAAATTAACCTATTGCTCTTATTGTGTTTTTGTGTTGAATAACCGGATTGTTTAGGCATGAAAAGCATGTAGGTGACAAAATGCCGAAAAATTATATCATGTACCTACTTATGTTAATTATGTATGTATTTATACTAATAAGATATCATTTGTGGGTTTGAGGATTGATGGGGCCTCGGGATTTATTGAACTGATTTTGAAATTTTTTTATTGATAGCAAGTCATGTTATTTGTGAGTGTTATAAGCTATATTCTTTCCCCATATTCCCTCGTGAACGGGAACTAGGTACGCGGAGAGTCTGCTAGTAAGTACACTAAATTCACCACTAGCGCTCGCGACTTCGTCCGCGTGGAATTCAGTTTTTCACAAATCCCGCGGGAACCATGGATTTTTTCGGAATGAAAAGTAGCCTAAGTATCCAATGTAATCTAGAGTAACAAAAATACTTACTAACGTGTCGAGTTACCATAATACCGACAAAAAGAACCTTAGTAAATCATGCATATTAGCCGCCGTTGTAGAAACTCCGATATTGAAGGTATTATTCTAACCTTTTCTGGGCATGTCATATAAAATATATGGAAAAACGATGCAATGTTGCAACGCAGCGCATCGCCCTAATTGGGCCGCAGCGTAACTTGGAGAGCAATTAACCGTCGGCCCCGGTCATTATCAGTAACATCTGATAGTTAACGATAACAGTCAAATATTATTAATGTAAGTGTGAGACGTGATAGCCCAGTGGATTTGACCTCTGCCTTTGATTCGGAGAGCTTAGGTTCGAACCGGTCCGGGGCATGCACCTCCAACTTTTCAGTTATGTCCATTTTAAGAAATTAAATATCACGTGTCTCAAACGGTGAAGGAAAAACATTGTGAGGAAACCTGCATACCTGAGAATTTTCTTAATTCTCTACGTGTGTGAAGTCTATCAATTCGCATTTGGCCAGCGTGGACGTGGACTAATGCCTAACCCCTCTCATTTTAAGAGGAGACTCGTGCTTAACAGTGAGCTGAATATGGGTTTTTAATGATGAAGTGTGCCAGCATGATTGATATAGCATGGTAAGTTTAAACGCCAAATCCCCTCTCGTTTATTGGGAAACGCCTGGCCATGTGGTAGGCCATTCAAATAGGCTGATGAATATGAATAGGCTGAGAAATGATGATGATGATGATGATGATGACAATAGCATAAGTTAAATGTAAATTGTATATAAAATCCCTTTAAACACCGAAAAAGAGAGATAAAAATTTTGAACGAGAAAATTCACTTTACCGTCGCTTGTGTTTTATTTTTCAGCACCTTGTAATAAAAAACTTAGCTGGTTTTAAAACAGCCGCTCGCGTCTCGCCGTTAAAAATACATCACAATCCGGCGAAACAAAAAGCTCTGTTTCGCATTAAACGAACGGCTGAGCGAGTGGATACCGCCGGAAAGGTTTTAAAAAGTTAAACCGAAAATGGATGTTTTTAATCAAATCATCAGAAACTGGGCTTTATATTGACGCCTGTTCGACACAAACGCAATAAAAGCGTTGCCGCTTTCATGCCAGCTACATAGCCGGAGAGCCAGTGGCTGAAAATATTAATAATTTTACGCACAAACCAATTTCAATATTGCTATCAGTTGTAGTAGAGTCATCATAATCATCATAATCAACTCATATTCGGCTCACTACTGAGCTCGAGTCTTCTCTCAGAATGAGAGGGGTTAGGCCAGTAGTAGAGTAATTTGATATATTTTTTATAATAATCTTCATCATGTTGTAGATCTATAATGGTACATGACGTATAAACACACAATAAGACATTAGCTTCGTAATTTTAGACTTTTAATTTACCACTTGTCAAACAATATTTCCCAACTCACACTATGGTATTGCTATGTTAATTAATAGATTAGTTTTCTGTTGGTAGGCATATTTTAAATTATTTTGCACATATTTTTTTTATTTAGGAAAAAGTTCATATAATTTTTGTAAAATAGTTTTTAATTTCATAATCTTGCCTCTTCAAGAAAAATGTGTTCTTAAATTAATGTTTTCGGCATAAATATTTTTTTTTTGTAAATAGACATTAAATTGTGAAAATCCTTATAATAATGACGTATTTATATTTAAAATGCAACGTTGTCGCTTTGTTACTTAAAGGCGTGTGTTACATGGATAGTCTGTATTATTTGATTTACTTTGTATGTAAACATACTTTTTTTGTTTTGTAGTTAATAAAATCTCAGTCGTGCGATTCGGTTTCTATAAGTGGTCTCGTTAACACCTTGAAGTTATGGGAAATACTCCCGAGCAGCCTGTATAGTTAGTACTTAACATAATATTACCACCGCCTCCTTAGCTACAACGATTTACATCGCATGGTTTTCTCTTTTGCAAGTTAGAAAAAAAAAGGGGATAAATTCGGCCTTTGCAACCAGTGTTCCATTATTTGGTTGTGCAGTTCGGTTTGCATACGTGGTCTCGTTAATACCTTGAAGTTATGGAAAATACTCCCGAGCAGCCTGTATAGTTAGTACTTAACATAATATTACCATCGCCTCCTTAGCTACAACGATTTCCATCGAATAGGTTTTCTCTTTTGCACGTTAGGAAAAAGAAGGGGATAAATTCGGCCTTTGCAACCAGTGTTCCATTATTTGGTTGTGCAGTTCGGTTTCTATAAGTGGTCTCTTTAATACCTTGAAGTTATGGAAAATACTCCCGAGCAGCCTGTATAGTTAGTACTTAACATAATATTACCACCGCCTCCTTAGCTACAACGATTTCCATCGAATGCTTTTCTCTTTTGCACGTTAGAAAAAAGAAGGGGATAAATTCGGCCTTTGAAACCAGTGTTCCATTATTTGGTTGTGCAGTTCGGTATCTATAAGTGGTCTCGTTAATACCTTAAAGTTATAGGAAACACTCCCGAGCACCCTGTATAGTTAGTACTTAACATAATATCACCACCGCCTCCTTAGCTACAACGATTTCCATCGAATGGTTTTCTCTTTTGCACGTTAGAAAAAAGAAGGGGATAAATTCGGCCTTTGAAACCAGTGTTCCATTATTTGGTAACATGTTAATAGCCGGTATACGGCAGTGCAGGCTCTGGACGTTACCCTTAACGACTTCGACACGTTGAAATTGATGATACGAGTTGTTCGATAAACTCTTTTTCCTATTAAGTGTAGCAAACAAAAACAAAACAACTTGTTACTAAACTCGAGAATAATACCGTGCTGACAGACGGAGAGCCTGCTCTAGCCAGATATACCTCATTTTAAGAGGGCAATTTTGTTAGCAATTCTCGTACCATAGGTAAGTACGGTAACCAACGTTTCAAAGTATACGAGTATATTATTAACCAAGTTCTGCTAATTCTTTTATTTTTTTGTCATGGTCGTAGAAAAAGTAAAAGCACGTAAATAACGATTGTAGTACTTGTGCTGTCTATTGTATTTCGCCTTATTGCAAAAAAAAAACCTCTTGCTACAATGGCATATTACTATTTTTTACAGGATATAATCAAGATTAATGTTTTCAGTCGCCAAACCGTAATCTCCGTGTCAACCTTCGCTAGAAAACTTTAAATTTCTCTTAAAAATTCGATGGGTTGGCGCGGAGCTAAGACACTCGCTACGGGGAACATAATTTCTCTTCTCTTATTTTCTGCAAGTGGAAGGACATAAGAGGAGAGGAAGGCCAAAGAAGAGATGGTTGGATTGTGTGAAAGAGGACATGTGTGTAAAAGGAGTGGATGATGAGTTGACGAGTAATAGAGACGAATGGAAAAGATTGACATATTTTTCTGACCCCACTTAAGTGGAATAAGGGTAAGGAGATGATGATGATGCTGAGGAAAATATTATACGCTTTAATTACTTGGACGGTTGAGGGTCTGGACTCTTGAAACCTGTAGTTTTACAAAGCCACCAGTCTTTCCATAATTGGCTACCATACTTACCTATGGTACGTATTTTTTCAAAATAAGGTAGGTCTGGGTATCACAAGCTCTCAGTCCATAAGTAACTAAGTTATTCCCGAAGTAACGCCCCGCTGATAGTTTTCCAATTCAATTAGCCGCAGAGCCGTTGAGGTTTAATTAAACGTTGTAAGGGCAAAATACAATTTAATTACTTGACCTACAAACTCGGAGTCCGAAATGTAACTCAATGCTGGTTGCTGACCTATTACTAACGCGCTCTCGTGTCAAAGAAACTTTGTGACGTACAGTTTTCCAGGACTTTCAATGTTTTCTCTCTATCTAGCATCTTACTTTACGAAACACAACTAAGACTTAGGGAGAGATTTCTTTATAGATCGTGTTTGTGCCGTGGTTTTACCCGTGTAGGTATTTTCATTCCCGTAGGAATACGGGGATAATATATACCATATGTTACTCGCTTATAATGTAAATTTCAATTGGTGCAATAATTTTCAAAATCGGTAATTCAGAGCCAAGAAACAAACAAAAAACAAAAGATAACTAATTAACAAGCAAGCATGTCACATTGTGTATCTTTTTAGGGTGACTAAACTTTGTTTCGTTACCGTTTTAGTGAAATTTAGATCTCTCACAAGCTACTTATTATTTTAATCACAGAATATTTTATTCAAATGTCATTTAATTTAGTGGCTGTTGTGACAAACGATTAGATGATTCGAGCGTCTAATTTTATCAGGCGACGTAGCGTTTAATTACTCGTATATTAAAATGAAGAGATGTAAAATAAGGCTTATTTACAATCGTTTTTAATTAACTTATTTCACGTCTTATTGAGATGGTGTTTACTTATGGTTTAAATTAATGAAACATTTTATTATGTTCACTTATATGAGCTTTTGCCTGGATCTAGATGAATTTTTTGATTGGTGAATGATTAAAGATATTCTTTCTACCCCTATATTCTCAACTAGCGGACGTCCACGACTTCGTCCGCGTGAATCTCGGTGTAAAATTTCCATTCCAAAAGACCCATTGCTAACGACTAAGTCTCGGATCCGTAGGATCACTGGCAACACGCACTGTTCGAAGACTTTCGTATTCAGACACTGAGGAATTTCAGAACTCCGCGACATTTTTACGTCCAAAATTCCTGTCTTAGGTTATGCCTTCTATTTATTGCAGAAAATATTTGAAGCACCTTAACAATATCTATACTAATATTATAAAGATGAAGAGTTTGTTTGTTTGATTGAACGCGCTAATCTCAGGAACTACATGTCCGGTTTGAAAAATTATTTTAGTGTTAGATAGCCCATTTATAGAGGATGGCTATATAGGCTATATTTTATCCCCATCTTCTTACGGGAACGGGAACCACGCGGGTGAAATCGCGTGGCGTCTACTAGTGTCATATAAATTTGAACTATATTATGTTTAGCCTGCCAATCTGCAATTAATGGATAACAATGAATCAGGGTGGTGGGTCTATAAGCTCCAAATAAAAATACAGCTCGTGTGGATAAACTTGACACTTGGCTCGAAAGATGTACTGTAAATGTGTACTCATATGCTCATGTGTTTGTGATGTCAAGTTAAAGTTAATGTGCACGAGTTAAGGGCTGGCCAGTTATCAAAAAAGGTTGATTATGATGATATGATGATGACAGCATACTTTGTTAAAACGAATTTGTGATAGATTTAAGCACATTTATGAAGTGATCGTAATCTTTTTAGCTAATATAATAACTTCTCGTAAAAAGATAGAATACGTAAAATATTACGCAAATAGGTAGTATATAGCTATAAGTAACATTATTTTTATACAAGGAAAACATTTTGTCTAATATAGTTATTATCAGTATTTGAAAGAAATGTTCTGCATGTGTCGGACGAAATGGCAATTGACGTTCACCGATACTTCTATCCTACCCTCAGACCAATTATAGAAGGACCTGTATCGCACTCATAGTCACGAACAAAATTGTCTGTCATTTTCTGAAGAAAACGAGCTTAGATTTGGTATATATCTTAAACTAAACTAGAAGTTTTTGTCCGTTTATTACACAATTCAATTACACAAAAAGGTATTTTTACGGAGCTCTTTAACCGACGATCACGATTACAACTACTTAACATCGATTCTATAGAGACAGTTTTTATAATCGCATTAGATCGTTGGTCATATACTTTGACAGAAAAGTAACGCCTAGCACTAGCATCCCCTATCAGGACCTACCCTACTTCCTGATATTTAAGTATGTAGTTGAACTATCTTTAAGAAGTGCTTTTTAAATTTTTTATTGGTGGTAAATGGTGGTAATAGAAGACAAAAGTTTAATAAGAATGCAATGTTCCGTAATGTTTTACGGCTCGCCTTTTATTGCCATCGTCCGAGCAGTTTGCTCACATTCCTCTTTTACTTTTCCAATAAGAATAGGAGAATGAAATTTTTGCGACATGTCGTTATATTTTTTTTTTCATTTATTTATTTGACCTTTTTTACTTTTTAAAATCGAATACAAAACATTATTACATTAGAAAAAGTCTAGTTTTCAAGTTGCCTAATCTACTGTGGTCAGGGCTTCAGAGTGAGGAATCTCCTCACAATACAATATCAAGGTAAAGGTAGGTAAAGCTGTAAATATTAATTAGTATATGTCATTTAACATGTAAAACTAAACATAAAACCAGAACCGAATAGCCTAAACTTGATGGGGCGGTTCACGTTCGTCACGTTTAATTTATTAATTCCCGTGGCCAATTTTCTACTTTATCTTCAGTTGCCCTCCTATTAAAGATAATATTTCGTAAACGCCAAGATATTTATAATCAAGTATACGAAGTTAGTCCAATTGACTTTTAGAAAACGAGTTTTAATTTAGATTCCAGGATTTGACCCACTTCCTACTGAAAATGCGAGTTGAATAACGCTTCTAATAAAAAGAAAATAGACCAGCACAGTACCTATTACATTTTTAATAAAACGAAAATTTTATGAAAATTTGGATTTTCTTTTCTTCTTAATTAAGAAAAATTTATAATAGGTACCTAAATGTGTTTTTCGAATAGCCGATGAAAGTTAGTGTTCATAGTTTCAAAGTGGCGACTAGGTGGACCGACTACGACTACATAATTATGTTGGTTTGTGGCTAGACGCAGGCGGTATATACAGTGGTATTTTGAAGTCCATGCAAGAGGCCTAAGTCCAGTAGTGGACGTCCATCGGCTGATAATGGTGGTGAAAATTTAAGCTTAAGTACATTATTTAAACATTGTTTGATTTTATACGTTGCGTTGGGAAGTTCAAAATTGTCTATTGAAAAATAAAGGTAATGAAAATCATGCTAATTAGAAGCATCAAGTCTAGGAAGATCTTTTCTCTTCTCCCCGACTCGGCCGATTGAGGTTTTCTTAATTGGTCCAGGTTTGGCTGGTGGGAGGCTTCGGCTGAGGCTTACCACCCTATCGGCAAAAAACGTACCGTCAAGCAAATTAGCTTTCCGGTACGATGTCGTGTAGAAACCGAAAAGGGGATTTTCATCCTCCTCTTGACTCCTAAAAAGTTAGCCCGCTTCCATCTTAGATTGCATTATCACTTACCATTTGGTGCGATTGTAATCAAGGGCTAACTCGTAAAGAATAAAAAAATAAGAACCAAAAACTTTTAAAAAGATGGGCCATCAGTAAGAGTTGAATGCAATGGATTTTTAAGTAACAATACTCTCTAAATCTATGCTAATATTATAAAGCTGAAGAGTTTGTTTGTTTGTTTGATTGAACGCGCTAATCTCAGGAACTACTGATCCGATTTGAAAAATTCTTTCAGTGTTAGATAGCCCATTTGTCGAGAAGGCTATAGGCCATATTTTATCCCTGTATTTCTACGAGAACGAGAACTACGCGGATGAAACCGGGCTGCGTCTACTAGTCAAGAAAATACAAAATAACTAATGGTCGGAAATTCGGTTCGCCAAATTTTTAGTAGGAGAACGAAGTGCATAGCTGTCAATATCATGGATTTCCATTCGGAATGGCGCGCGCTGCCGACAGGCGACATTTCAGACCAACTTGAACGTTAATAAAATTATAGTCTCTGTAGAGTTCTTGATCATAATATTGATACTTTCTCTTCAGTCGGTGTGATAGGAAAATTTATGTATTTATCATCTAAAGAATATTTTCATTATCTTAGAGCCTCAATAGCTGAACGGTAAGAACAGTCAGATTCATCACCGAGAGGTGGTGGTTCGATCCCGCCCCTTTGTCCTATCGTCGTCATCATTATCAACCCATATTCGGCTCACTGCTGAGCTCGAGTTTCCTCTCAGAACAAGAGGGATTAGGCCAAAAATCCGTGAAGGAAACATACGCAGAGAATTAAGAAAATTCTCTGGTATGCAGAATTCCTCACGATGTTTTCCTTCACCGTTTGATACACGTGATATTATTTAATTTCTTAAAATGTACACAATTGAAATGTTGGAGGTGCGTGGCCCGGACCGGATTCGAACCCACACCCTCCGGAATCGAAGGCAGAGGTCATATCCACTGGGCTATCACGTCTCTCATCACCATCTATTGTACTACCCATATTTTTACGTATAATGCATGCCCTGGTTGAAAATCTTGTTCACGCCACTGATCAGATGTTGATGATAATGATCGGGACCGATGGCTCGAAGTGCTTTTCGAAGCACGTAAGTGTAGCACCACCAACTCCCTTACTACGGACTGAGAATTTCTACTGAAAGAAAAGCTTAGTATTTCATAGCCCGACCTAAGATCGAAATCGAATCGTGATTCGAAGCAACATAGGGTAACCACTGGACCAGCAAAGCAGTAGCTTAGATAAGTTCTATAAGGTGTGTGGTTGCATAAGTTGATTATTTAATAGATGAGAAATATTGAAATTATACATAAGAATTTAATCTATACTGTTAGAGGTAAAGTTTGTGGGATTGTAGTGGTGATCTCTAGATCTACTAAACTGATTTAGAATTCTTTTTTACCACTAGAAAGTCACGTTATTTATGAGTAGGTATATAATATTATCCCCGTACTCTCAGGAACAGGAACTACGCGGGCGAAAATTCGTTTTATATAGTGAAATGAAGTAGAACGGGGGTGAAAATGTTTTAATACGAGCAGGTCCGAGTACATTGGACACACATGTGAGTATTCACGTTCTAGCATGACAACATCAAATTGACGAGGGTGTCCCGGCCTCAAATTACTCGTATCGTTTGTAGATAAAACACTTTCCCTTCCCCGAATTGGGTGAGACTTGATAACAACTTTTACTGTAGGTACTCTTATGATAATATGTGGATCGTTTTTAGGTTGTGTTGAGTTGGGTTGTATGTGTAACTTTCACAATCGTTTTCACACATATTCTAACCGACGTCAAAAAAGGAGGAGGTTCTTAATTCGATGTGTATGTTTTTAAAATCGTTTAAGTAGTTTGTGCTAAAATCAAAGTATGTGAAATACCTACATTTTTGAAGTCGGTTGAATTTTCATCTTAAAAATCGATTCTAATATTATTTTTATCGTGGTATAGTACCGTTTAAATAACATACATAATGAACAACCACGAAATAAGTTTAAAATCATTAATATTAAAAAGCTGAAATGTGTGTTCGTTTGGTTGAACGCGCTAATCTAAAATCGGAACTTCTCCGATATGATCTGATTGGTCCGATTTGAGAAACTCTTTCGGTGTTAGATAGCCCATTTATCGAGGAAGGTTATAGGTTTATAGTTATATTATTATCCCGGTATTACTACGTGCACGGGAACCATGCGGGTTATAGGTGACAGTTTGCACGAGGTCTAGGGGCGGACGAAGTCGCGGGCGTCCATCATCATTTCATTATCAACCCATAACCCAGTCTCCTCTCAGAATGAGAGGGGTTAGGCCAACAGTCCACCACGCTGGCCCAATGCGGATTGGCAGACTTCACAGAGAATTAAGAAAATTCTCTGGTATGCAGGTTTCCTCACGATGTTTTCCTTCACCGTTTGAGACGCGTGATATTTAATTTCTTACGAAGTCGCGGGCGTCCGCTGGTTTATTAATATAGATTAGAGCATATATAGAGTAAACCTGTAAATCAGGCAAAGTCAGACACAACAACTAGGAAGGACAATAGAAGCGGGCTTTGCTCGATAAACAGCGTGTATTAAGTGTCAACAACACTACCCCATAACTTCTCAGCTTTGTTCGCAAAATTCACTGCTATGTGGATATTTAAAGCTTTGGAACAGCTTTTCAAAAGCTATGGTCATAAATTTCATGTTTTTTCGAAAAAAAATATACCTACCTAAATATCAAAAAATCTGAAACCATATTTTAGGTATTAACAATTTTTATAAAATATTATTTTTTTATTGGCCTGCGATTTCGTTGTTGTCATTGTTGGCAGAATTCAACAAACCCCATGGAATTTCCGGGCCTATGCAGTGTAGAGACTTATAATCTATCGCCATTGAAAATTCAGCCAAATCCGTTGAATCGTTTCTGCGTGAAAGAGTAACTAAAACCATATATATTTTCTCGTTTCTTTTTTTTAAATAATATTCGTTATATCTTTTAAATATGACCAATGTTCTCCCTCCCTCAATGAGCTATTGAGGTATTGAAGTTTATGAAAGTAGGATAAAGTAATTACCAGTCTAACTCTAGAGTTTAAACTTAATTTGAATAACAGAAATATTAAAGGGAAAATTTAACAATGGTTGAACATTGATTAAATCTTGCAATGTTCATTTATCATTTGACATTTAGACACTTATAAATGGTTAGTGATTTGATTTGTAATTTACTTATATTTATTTTGTTTCTTCTCTTGTTGACAAGAAAAATTTACAACGATCTGAGGTGGTGAAATATTACAAGAAATGAACTAAATCTTCCTGCGAAAACGACAGCTGTGTGGCAGCCCTTTCTTGATATTACGCAATTTGTCAAATATAACGTTCGCATAAAACATACCAACACGTGGCTATATACATAGTATACAGGGTGTTCGGGAGTATTTCGCTTAACCCTAGGTTTATATTTTTTATGGAAAATTAATTAAAAATCTCTAAGGAACATAATTATCTAAAATGAACATTTTCGGAGTAAAAAGATAACTTATGTAAATAGATCTTAAATTGTGTCCCTTACATAGCTTCTTTATGTCCTAGTCAAACTTATTTATTGATAAATATCATGAAGTAGCTTACTAGTGAAGTGCGGAGTGCCAGTCGCAATATTTCGTCGATATCGACAGTCTTACTACTACGATTTCGTATTTTAAAATGCAAGGACAGATAAAGGTAATTTATGAAATATAAAATCCTAAACTGTCGCGCCGATTCAAATCATGAATGAATGAATGAATGAAATATACTTTATTGTACACCAAAAATAATAATAACAGACAAGAAATTAACTTAAAAACTAATGTACAATTGGCGGCCTTATCGCTAATGAGCGATCTCTTCCAGACAACCAATCGAAAAAAGAGAAAATAAATACAAGGAATAATGCATAAAGACGGGTGTACACATAAAAAGAGAAGTAGAAGATATATTACACTTAGATAATAATATATTAAATCAAAATCAATATATTTATATATATATATATATGAACACATACGAATATACATACATACCTATCAACAATTACATATATTCCTACATAAATAAGGATACATACAAATAAATATATATATAACATAAGCATACATACGAAAATTTTACTTAAATAATTTAGATGTAAAAAGTAAGAAACAAGACAACATCAACAATTTTTTAAACATGAACAAATAAATAAAATCATTTAAACGAAAATAAATACGGAATGATAAAAAGGTCAAGGAGGAAAGAAGTGCATATTTACCAGTTGTTTGAAAGAAGCTAGAGATTGCGCACGCCGAGCCTCGAGAGGTAAGGAATTCCAGACTCGAGCAGCTTTTACAGAGAATGATTTAGAATAATAGGAAGTATTATGGGAAGGAATTTTTAGAATGAAATTATCCTCAGATCGAAGTGAGCGACAATGAGAATCACTGAGAAAGTTAAATCGCTCCTTTAGATATGGGGGAGTAGTAGGGTTAAAAAGGACGTTATATAAAATAAAAAGAATGTGAGTATTCCTGCGAAGGCGAATTGAAGGCCACTTGAGTTTATCGCGAAATTCGGAAATATGATCATATTTGCGAAGTCCAAATATGAATCTTATACAAATGTTCTGAATGCGCTCAAGCTTATCAAGCAGTTCCTCACTCAAATTAAGATAACACGTGTCAGCATAATCGAGAATTGGTAATAGGAGTGATTGTGCAAGCGCAATTTTAGTAGATACTGGAAGGAAATTTCTTAATCTTCGAAGTGACCCTATAGATGCAAACACCTTCCTACTGACCTCACTTACCTGGGGTGCCCAAGTAAAATACTTATCGAAAGTAACACCGAGGTTTTTAACCGTGTCACTAAATGGCACATGCGTTCCATCAAAAACTACACTAGGAATAGAAGCCCAATCAATGCGTGCTACCAAATTATGACTACCTATAACGATAACTTGAGTTTTGGAAGGATTCACTTTCAGACCGTATGAATTGCTCCATTGTACTATCGAATCTAAATCCTTATTTATAACATTTATTGCATTAGGCAAATCAGACAGTTTGGCCTGAACGTATATTTGGAGATCATCCGCATACAGGTGGTAGAGAGAAGAAAGCTGAAGAGTGATAGAACTAATGAAAATTGAAAAAAGGAGAGGAGACAACACGCCACCTTGTGGAACACCGGCAGAAATCGTGCACCAGTTAGATACAGAGTCATTGACTCGCACACACTGCCGGCGACCAAACAAGTAACTACGAAACCAGTCAATCACTTCAGGAGATATGTTGAGAGAACCTAGTTTAGCCAATAGAAGATCAAAATCAACATTATTAAATGCATTACTAAAATCAAGTAAGGCCAACACCGTAACACATTGATTATCCATACCAAGGCGAATATCTTCAGTAATTTTGATTAATGCAGTAGTCGTACTATGACCAGTCCGGAAACCCGATTGAAATGGGTTCGAAAGATTTTGTCTAGTTAGGAAAAGGCTTAATTGACGGTGAACTATTCGCTCAAACACTTTAGAAAGAAACGGGAGGATGGAAATGGGTCTATATTCAGAGAAACTGGAAGGATTTATTTTCTTAGGAATAGGAGTAACTTGAGCATTTTTCCAAGACGAAGGAAAGCTCCCGGAAAGAATAGAGAAATTAAATAAGGATTTGATTATCGGGGCTAAGATGTTAATGATAGGAACGATCATCTTACGACTAATGCAGTCAGTACCAACGGCATTGGAATTGACCTCGCTAATACTTCTCACAACATCACTATCAGTGATATGACAGAAAATGAAAGAAGGATCGTCAGAAGTGGGTAAAGCTATTAAATAATTTATAGTGTTTAGTTTTGTGACGTCATCAATAGCGCAAGAAGAAGAAAAATGATTATTAAGCTGATCTAAATCAAGTTTACAGGAATCATTATTCTGACGTGCTTTCCCAACTCCAAGTGACTTGAGAAATTTCCACACTCTACCGGAATCTTCTTCTTCGAGTATGGACTTATGGATATGGCGTCGTTGCATATCTCTACATAACCTGTTGCATCGATTCCGAATAGTGTGATACTTGTTCTTATTAACATCACAGTTGTTACTTTTATATTTAGCTTTTGCAGAATTCTTTTTATTTTGCAAAGCTTTAAGCTCCTGAGTAAGCCAGGGAGCAGGAAGGTGCTTAAGCCGAACTGGGGGAATCGGAGCATGCACATCGTATAGTTGCGTTAGGAGAGTGTTGAAACTATTAACTCTATCATCAATACAGGCTCCGGTAAGAACACTTGTCCAATTTATCCCTGCTGCATCATCCTTTAAGCTATCGATGTCCATATTACTAAAATTACGTTGCAGAAGAATTCTCGGTTTAGCTTTTGGGGGACGCATTTTATAGGACACATAGATCAAGTCATGGTATGAAAAAGCATCAGCGGGACACTGGCCATGTTTGGCAACATGATCAAGGGAAGAGACTAATATGATGTCTAGAAGAGTTGGGCAAGAATTAGGAAATGAGTGTGTAGCTAACAGAGGGAGTATATGTAAATTAGCTGCCCTCACAAGAGTTTTTAAACGCACAGACCGCGAGTCCGATTTCAGTAAACACGTATTAAAATCCCCCATAATTATAGTATGTTTATATAAAGGAATAAATTATGATACGTAAACATTTTCAACAGCGCCTGTCGTCAAAACTTCGGTATCGTCAAACTTTAAAATCGCAGTTTGTAAAATACAAAGGTACAAGCGTGTGTTACATGGATAGTGTGAATTATTTAAATTACTTTGTATGAAAACATAACATTTCTTTTTAGTTGAAAAAGGAATAGTTGTGGACTTCGGCTCCTATAAGTGGACTTGTCAACACCTTGAAGATATGGGAAATACTCCCGAGCACCCTGTATTGTAACCTTATGTGATGAAAATAGCACAGGAAAATCAAACGTTGTAGTTCATACTTTAGTTTATATTGAAGTATTTTCGTACTATTCACTGTTAAATTAATTTCTTGAAACATTGTTAATAAGATATTTGTTATTTACACTCTATCGATAGTTTTTTTTATAATCTGTTTTTAATTGTAATCTGGTTTGTAATTGTAATCTGTATTTTTTTTTATAATTTCATCGCAATATAAGTAGTTTAATAATTCAAGCCTCTTGCACACTACCTGGCCCAATTACTAATTTGGTCTTTATTAACAAACTATTCAAATATACATCAAATCAACTGAGAAATGTCATCTACCTATTGTATGATATCCACGAAGGGTTGTCAGTAGGCACCGGATGACATTTGTTACATAGAATCTCAATTTCGTATATGTCAACTTCTACGTCAAAGTTAGTGAATTAGCCACTTCACATCCTATTCGTTAACGCATAATTTCAACTACTCTAAACAACGAGGAAAGTACAAAGTTTGTTTGTATTGAATAGGTTCCAAGACTACTGGACTTCCGTTCCGGTACGATGCCGTGTAGAAACCGAAAGGGGTGTGGATTTTCATCCTCCTTCTAACAAGTTAGCCCGCTTCCATCTTAGATTGCATCATCAGTTACCATCAGGTGAGACTGTAGTCAAGGGTTAACTTGTAAAGAATAATAAAAAAAAAAAGGACTGATTTCGAAAATTCATTCACCAATGCAATGCTATATTATGAGCCACTCACATATTTCATCCCCATGATTACACAGGAACGTGAACAACGGGAATAAAATCACGGGTAGTCCAATAGTTATTGGATGTTCTACTAAAAAATTCAATCTGTATACCTACTAATACCTAGTGAAGTACCTAAATCTCAGGTGATATTATATGATTGTTCCTATTCTGTCGGTGTGGATGATATCCATAATATTACATTTAGTTCCTCAAGCTCCAACTATATAACAAATAACTATTACAGAGTTCCATATAATCTGACCCTCGTTTACCCTTCCCATGTTATTGTAGTAAACTAGTTACATAACATAAACGTCTTACCAACTTAGGATACACAGAGTAATGAATTTAATTACGGGTTTACCAGATACCACAAATCCGAGATTTCGACTGTCTTTGAATAGCCATCAAGTAATGTTCATTAGCAGGACTAAGAAGAAAGGTAATGGTAATAAACTGTAACATTGGCGTAGGATTTAATTGCTTAAAGTAAAAGCTAAAGTGAAAGTTAAATAAGTTAAAGCTAATTAAATTAAACAGAATACTTTACAAATAAAAAATATCCTTACCTTGCGGATTGAAAGCCCCGTTCAATGGGAGGTTAAGGCTCAGAGCCTTGTATAGTAGTAAACAGTTGATGGGCGAAGAAGATGAATGTTGGTAAATGGATAACTATCTTTTATAAACAGAGAAAAACTTCGCAGGGCATCAAGAAGCACGATCTACTAGAAGCCATTCTGTATCCATCAACGAAATTAAATTCACTTGTCTCTTACGAAAAACATCGTGAGGACACCTGCATACCTACCTGAGAGTTTTCTTAATTCTCTGCGCATGTGAAGTCTGCTAATCAGTATTGGGCCAGGATGGTGGACTAAGGCCTAACCACTGTTATTCTGAGAGAAGACTCGTGTTTAATAGTGAGCTGAATATGGTTTGTCAATGATGATGATTCATCAACGGACGTAGTTATCAAGCTTCATATTCTTGTAATTACATCGGATACCATGTCCTTCAGACTGGAACAGAACAATGTTACTTAGTTGCATAATTAAGAATGGTTGTAGTACTTCCGCGAACTCTCTCAGCAATTATACTCTACTTTAATGCAACATGTCAGAATATGCACTGTACCAAGGAATAATATCTTTTGTATATGTCCATCGTTCTAATGACCAAATTAATAGTGTTAAAGTGTTGGTCGAAACATTACGCTGACCGTCAACTGAAACAACTTTTGTAACAACAACGGTAATTGTCTGTTGTTGTTACAAAAGTTGTTTCAGTTGACCCACTATAACTTTTTAATAGGTATCTCGTTTAAGGCCGTATCGCAAGGCCCAATTATTACGTCATATTTCGATACTTTTCCATGACTGCTTTCATTAAATTACCGTCATGTGAACTTAATTCATAATGACATGTTTTCTTTTATATATCAAAATATATTGATAGATACTGTATTCAGGGCCGGACCGTCCATACGGCGAACGGAGCGGTCGCTCCAGGCGCCAAATCCTAGGGGGCGCCGAAATGGTAAAGACAAGATCGAAAAGAAATTTATGTGATGAATTTACGTGCGCGAAAGGCGCCATAATTGGATCTCGCTCCATTCTAAAATTTACCTCGGTCCGGCGCTGACTGTATTCACGCATGCGGGTAGTCGAAGCTTTCAGTGAGAGGCTGAAAAGGTCAGAGACGCAAAGAGTAACTGACATAAGATGCAGGTAGTATGGAAAAGTACGTAAATTCTGTAAAGTTACAATACCGACATGACGTCATAAGTCGTAGTGACGAAAAAGTACATTTTCATTTTGGCTTCCCTAAAAAATTAATGTTGAAATTCGAATATGACGTGATAAAACCAAAAAGTTCGTCGACGAGTGTCAAAATAAGGGCAAGTTCACACATTACTTACATGAATCGTGAATGTATTTTATTCGTGTAATGTGATCCTAGTCCAGTTGCTATATACATTTGGAGATGAAAAAAGAGGCGTTGGGGGAGCCTAAAAAAGCTTAACTTCAAATTCTGGGACAAGATTTCCTATGTGCATTTTGTGCCATCTTGAAAAAAATTTTTAGTTAGATTAGATAAGAAGTTGTCTCATATTTTGTTCATGAAACTATCTGAACAAAAAAAAGACCAACTAAATTATAACCTCTGTCTAGGGAGTAGGTAGGTAGGTAACCTACCAACAATTCGCGCTTTTTGCATGGCTTCTTTTTCTCGTTAAGTTTCGCCCCTTATAGGTTTCACCCGGGTGGAATTATTATCGTCATTCATTACCGCCCCAATTTGCCGGGAAAGGAGTGTGAAGTATAATCAGCCGTAAAATTACTTTCCTAAGACTGATGACCGCGAGACACTTAGCGTTGGCGTAATAAGCGGAAATTGGCTCGCGTTACTTGTAAAATAATATGGTACGATTAGTTAAACGTCGTTATCAACTTACATTTTGTGTGAGGTATAAATACACTCTAAAATAATAAGAGATGAGACCGACCACTTCGTCGGCGTGGTTAGCTTTGATTGCCTTTAAAAAGATTAGATTTGACAGCCAGATTTACAAGACGGGTCCTGGGTTCGATTCCCGGCTGAGCCGATTGAGGTTTTCTTAATTGGTCCAGGTCTGGCTGCTGGGAGGCTTCGGCCGTAGCTAGTTACCACCCTACCGACAAAGATGTACTGCCAAGCGATTTAGCGTTCAGGTACGATGTCGTGTAGAAACCGAAGGGAGTGTGGATTTAATCCTACTCCTAACAAGTTAGCCCGCTTCTTTCTTAGATTGCATCATCACTTACCATCAGGTGAGATTGTAGTCAAGGGCTAACTTGTAGAGAATATATAAATATACCTTTTTTTACTTTGATTAGAAATTTTAGAGAACTTTAGAGAACTTTTACAGATTCCGTCATAGAGACATGTTTTTTTGTGTACCTATTTATTTATTTGGTCCACCAGTGACTATTACAGCATTTACACAATTACAATCTAAAAAAAAACAAACACAAGGCTCTGCACAATCGAATGAAGGTAGACACAGCATGCTCATTTCCGTAATATTAAAATAAATTAACGATTACATCCATCATATATATCGTGTATAATTCGCGCATCACACACTATGAAAGCTCTCAAAATTAAACGAACTGTTATAAATTATAATATGTATTTATAATAAACTAGCAGAACCTTGTGTTTTTACCCGCGTAATAAGAGGATTAAATATAGCCTATAGCTCTCGGGGATACTGAAGATTCCAAACAATGAAAGAAGTTTTAAAATCGGTTCAATAGTTTCGGAGCCTGTTCAAAGCAAACAAACAAACAAACAAATATTAGTATAGATTAGTTTAGACTTCACGACCTCACTGGCGCAGTTGGTAAATAATGCTCTGATTGTCAACATATAGATTTTAGGTTTCATCAGTCGACATTTACCATCTCACCATTTATGAAGCAACTAGTCGGAAAAGACTGTGTTTTGAATGTTTATCACAATAGTCCGTCCACTGGATCGAACCCATGACCCTTCGGTATGTCGGTGAGTCCGACCCTTTCACTGAGGGGTTGAGACTTCAATTTAATTTTATTTGTAAATAACATTGTATTTAAAAATGGATTTTCGATTTCATTAACCAATTTGGTTAATAAACTGTACGGGATGGCTGGGACGACCTAATTTTATCAGAATACCAGCTTTTTAGGGCAGTAGAGTTCAGACTCTTTAGATTTGAAATTTATACCTTTATTACAAATCAAGTTCAAACTAATTTCATTTGAATTATACAGGTTGTTGGTGAGTATTTCCCATAACTCTGGAATAATATTTTTTACCGTAAATTAATTAAAAATGTTCAAAGAACATGTGTTCTAAAATTAATATTTTCGGAATAAATAATATTTATTCCGAAAATATATTTTTTTGGCTTATCTATCTGTTCTTCATCGTTTATAGCTAATAACCTAGCTGTTATATTCTATAAAAAATCATATTAATCGGGCCTTTAGGACTTTATGCCACTGACAGACAGATCCTCTTTTAGGTTAAAATAGGGTTTTATTTAACTGAATTGACATAGCGGAGCGGTAGATTCTAGATATGAAATTTGTCTACGGGGACTCTAAATCGCACAATTAATTCCACGCCTCCCTGATAGAGCACGTTAAGTCGAGGCGGTATTGTTTGCTTGTGAAATTATGATAATAAGGTCTACGAACAAACAGATAAGATTACCAAAAATTTTAAGGAGGAAATATTTTGGAGCTGACACTCACCAAGCTATCTAATGCATTTGGCGGATTATGGTAGGCGTAAACATATCAGCATCGTACGAATCGTACGCTTCAAATCAAACAGATTTTTAATTCTACCGTAGATAGACAAAATCTGTTCGATGCGATCCGTACGATGCGGATCATTGTATTGGTATTTTAAATAAATAACAAATAATATCATCATCTCATTATCAACCCATTTATTCGGCTCACTGCTGAGCTCAAGTCTACTTTTAGAATGAGTCCATTAGTCCACCACGCTGGCCCAATGCGGATCGGCAGACTTCACACACGCTGAGAATTAAAAAAAATCTCGTGATATTTAATTTCTTAAAATGCACACAACTGAAAAGTTGGAGGTGCATGCCCGAACCGGATATCATAGCTTGTGTTATGGGTACTAAGATAGTTGATATTATAATATTCATATACATTTATATACTACATATAAATACATAACGTATAAATACACACAGACACTGAAATAACCAATGCTCATCTCACAAATATTTTTGAGTTGTGGGATTCGAACCCACGGCCGTAGATGCAGTAAGCATCCACTGCGCCACGTGGCTTTTAATTATATTTAAAAAAATGTTAACTTTACAAGTATAGGTACTTAATACAAGGTGTACAAGGTATTTGGTTACGAGGTTCCTATATTTCAAATATAAAGAGCGGTGTAAAGCGCTTCAACGCCGACCTGTATTGTGTGCAAAGCTTTTAAAAGTTCGACTCTATCGCCACTCAAGTCGAGAGGGTATCAAGTAATCAACATATCGAGGACCATTGTAAGGCATTGTTGTGGATTTTAATGTAACTTTTCAAGATAAAATAAATAATACTTTCATATTTATAAAACACTTCACATCGCACTTATGTTAAATAGGCGAAAGTTTGTGTTAAAGTGTGTATGTTTGTGCTGCGGTTGAAGAGATTTGGCTGAAATTTGAAATGGAAATAGATTTTAGTTTGGATTAACAAATAGGCTACTTTTCATCCCGGAAAAGTCCATGGTTTCATGATTTGTGAAAAACTTAATTCCACGTGGACAAAGTCGCGGGCGTCCGCTAGTTTAGTCATAGCTCTTGTAATAATTATTTCTATATATCTAAATATTTCTATATATCTTTCGAAAAAAATCATTTAAACAATGTGAAATTAGGGTTTAAATTCTTGTGAGAAGTTTCTAATTCTCTGCGTGTGTGAAGTTTGCCAATCCGCATTGGACTAGCGTGGTGGACTATTGGCCTAACCCTTCTCATTCTGAGAGGAGGCATGTGCTCAGCACGTATGGACAAATATGGGTTCATAATGATGATTCTTGTGAGAAAATCAAACACGGAAAAATTTCTTATCAACACATGAAAAGTGTGGAATGTCATTCCGGCATCTGCGTTTTCTTCAATGCTTAATTAGGCATCATTAAGGCAAATGCGCTCTAACTTAGATCTCATCAATGATATCCATCAAGCATGACTAGTAGTCAAGCGCAAGCTTTAAAAGAACTCCTTTTTTGAAGCAGGTAAATATCTATGTCCTCTCGCAAGTGAAAATAAGCCTACAATCCAAAAATTCATCCCACACATTTAGGAAACGTAGAATATTTCATTACTAAGCTACAAAAACATGTCTGAATAAAATATGACAAAGTGTTAAACAAAGCCCACAGTGACGGCTGACACTACGAAAACATAAATTCATGCGTTGTTTTAATGCTTAAACACGTTACGTGTTTAAACAATGTTTTAGAAATGGCCAATTATGCAGAATAAAATGTCAGCGGTTGGTCAATGATTGTCTGTTTAGACATACTGCTCATCTACACTAATATAATAATAATTTCTTTAAGAAAAAGTATCAAAATACTTGGACCTTGCTCACGAGATTACCGCCATGTGGAATGTTGAGTCAACTATTATTGTTCCGATAGTTGATTCAGTCAATGGTCTTATAGCGAAAAGCTTCGAACAACACCTTAAGAAGCTTTCGCTTAACTATTGGATCAAGAGACGGATACAAAAGGCGGTGATCCTTGAGTGAGCGCGTATAGTGAGGAGGTTCCTCACTCTGGAGCCCTAGCCGCCGGTTGCTTGGGCACTCAAATGTCCCGCAGCGGGAGGGTTGAATTTTTTTTTATAAGTTTTTAATAGTGTTTTGTATATTTTATGTATAACATTATTAAAAATTAAAAAAAAGGAGAAATAAATAAATAAAAAAAAATTCTTTAATAAGGATAAACATCCACAGCTGTATTCTCGTAAAAGTACAAATTAATAATGTAAAAAATAGCTCGTAAATTAAATTAAGTAAAATATTAAAGGTCTTAATGCACAGTCTATGAATAATAACAATAAAAAATATTTGGAACAAAATTCGTAATAAATTTGCACGTCAACTTAGTTAAATCTAAGGAAAAATTATAAGGTATGGAAAGATATTTTTGGTTTCCTTGTTTCCGTTCCAAAACTAATGGAGCGACTTCAAAAATAATTATACTAGTAGAAAGCTACATACATCTGAGAGTAATATAGGCTATATTATATCCATGTATTCTCACAAGAACTGTGACAATGCCGGTGAAACCGTAGGGGATCCGCTATTTTTGAATAAACACCTTACTTTGCGGATGCCCTAGCTCAGTTACTAATGTATGAATTTTACGCAACAGTCTAAAAAATCAACTATCAAAATAGAATAGTTCATTCATATTATTTATTGGTAAAGAATAATTGCATGCAAATTACTTCGAAAACGCAGAACAATCACGAATTTCTATTTTCATTCTTCAATGGGAACATTATTACGAAAAATTCTAAGAAAAGATTGTCCGTAACACTTGGCAATATCTAAAAGATTACACCTTAATGTTTTATCTCCGCTCCACCCTCGTTAACGATCGCGAAAATCTCATTGAAACAAAAAAAAGTGACGTTAAGCAGACGGTTATATTCCCAGCTACAAATTGACGAGGGTATAAAAGTGATTCTGTTTAGAGATACTTAATAGCATTGTTTGGTAGATCCGATGTCCGTAGAGCCTTTTATTTTTGAACTCTATGTGTAGGTATTACAAATCGGTGTTTACTTTACTCAATGAACTTGACATTGCTACTATATTTTAAAAGGCTACCTCTTTCTTACTGGATAACCATTCTTTTCCTATCCCATTTCCTATTCCATAAATAGAAGTCTATCCTACTAATAATAAACGCGAAAGTTTGTACGGATGTATGTTTGTTTAGATGTTTGCTACTCTTTAACGCCGCTACTACTGAAGCGATTTGGCTGAAATTTGGAATGGAAATAGATTTTGTTCTGGATTTACACATAGGCTACTTTTCATCCCGGAAAATCTATGGTTCCTGCAGGATTTGTGTAAAACTGAATTCCACGCGCATGAAGTCGCGGGCGTCCGCTAGTATGTTATATAACTAGCAGTCACACGCAACATTGTCTCCGTGAAATTTAGTTCTTTACAAAGTCCCCGGAACCATGGATTTTTCTGAGATAAACAGTAGCCTAAATATTGTTTAATAACCTTTTCTATCTTCCAGTGATAATCCTACTAAAATTCGTGCAATTGTGCTAAAATGAATTTTAAATATTAATTATGCCTATCTCAGTATCAAGCTAGTGTATAATCATCTCAGTGATAATCATCATTTTTTTCATCATCAAAACCTATTTGGCTCACTGCTAAGCACGAGTCTCCTCTCAGAATGAGAGGGGTTAGGCCAATAGTCCACCCATATAGTTGGCCCAATGCGGATTGGTAGACTTCACACACGTAAAGAATTAAGAAATTTCTCAGATTGATTTCCTCACGATGTTTTTCCTTCACCTTTGAGACACGTGATATTTAATTTCTGTAAATGCACACAACTGAAAATTGGAGGTGCATGCCCGGGACCGGATTCGAAACTATGTCCCCCAGAATCGGAGGCTAGTAGGAAGTTTTAAATTCTCATTAAAATTATAATTTTTAAGAATAGATCTTTAATCCTAATTTCAAATAATTTAAGCGTAACATTATATGTATGAGATTCAACGTGATGTATTGTTTGTAAATCTATTAATACAAGTCGAGAGAATAAAAACAATAAACCAATATTGCGGTGGACACAGAGGCAGAAACAATAGCTCTCTGTCAGGCCAACAAAGATAAATTATTATGACTCGGGGATAGGGCGTGCGCGGACGTTTAGGTACGTTCAGATGCTATTGTGATTTGAGGGATGTGGACTTTAGTCTGCTTTAGTGTTCAGATTTTCCTTTGTTTAGACAATGGATTTGATATCATTCAGACACCCGCTTGGCGCAGTGGGTTGTGACCCTGCTTTCTGCATCCACGACTGTGGGCTCGATACCCACAACTGAAAAATATTTGTGGGATGAGCATGGGTCCATACAAAGTCAGATCGAATGAGGAGATCCGCAGAAGAACCAAAAGTCACCGACATAGCTCAACGAGTTGCTAAGCTAAGTGGCAATGGGTGGGGCACCTAGTTTGTAGAGCCGATGGTCGGTCCCAAAGTGCTGTAATGGCGACCCCGCACTAGTAAGCACAGTGTTGGCCGACCCCCCACCAGGTGGACTGACGACATCAAGCGAGTCGCAGGGATTCGCTGGATGCAGGCTCAGTATCGTGATGTTTGGTAGTCCCTACAAAAGGTCTATGTACTGCAGTGGACGTCCATCGGCTGATATGATGATGAGCATGGATGTTTTCAAGTGTATTTATATATATATATTAGGGTGTCCCTTATTTTTCAAAGTTTTAAATTTGTAACGCATAGGTCCTAGTTTTGTTCATTTGCCTCTAAAACACTCGAAAATAATTTTTTACCTTAATTGAAGAACGATAACCCGTGCCGACTTGCATCGAAACATTTTCATACATAGTACTGGCGCATACTCGCGGTATTTGTCATTTGTTGACAATTATTCTCACGATTAACACATATTGTTTTACATTTAAAAGATGGCAGTGGATTTAAGAAGTAACAAAAAATGTATTTATTTAGTTCGTAACGCAAATTATCAAATAACAGGCGCCAAGTTACCGTCAAATTGTCAAGTTCTAGCAGTACTTTTGTTTAACATTCGCGAAGTGAAATTTTCTGTTAGTGAAAGCGCTAATCTCGTCATTCGGGAGTATATTGTATATTGAAAAAAAGCTAGAATCCCTACCAGAGCTATACCTAACTAGGTAAAAAAACTTGTTGATCTTCACCATGCTTGGTTTGCTTTGATTATTTGAATAGCGCACGCTGATGCTTTAGAACGAATTAAAATTGAAGAAGACAAAATATTTTCACAAAAACAATGAGAACCTGAGCATCCAGGGTGTTTAGCAGGTGTAGACAAAGAGTTGGCCGGAAAAAAAAGATAGAGCAATACAATACAAATTAAATGAAGAGAAAAAAAGATGTGAGCAAATGTATTATGGAGGTTTATCGTCATCAGTTAGAACGCAACATGTTATTCAAGCGGAGGGACATCAAAAACAACTTACCAGCTCTAATGAAAGTTTTGAGGACCACTTGGCATCTACCTCTGTTTGAGAGGTGGATGTTGAGTGAGGGTAAGTTCAGAAAATACTACAAAAAGAGGAAGGAAAGACTTCATCACGCCCAAGATAGTTGCAGCTTTAGATAGATCAATTAAGCATAAGGGATTCTGTCTATAAACTTCAGGCTGTGGCCACTAGATCTTGGCTGTGATGATTACCCGACAAACATGTCGTCTATTTAACGTATTCGCACATAGGGTCGAAAGTATAGAGCGGTATCTATTAAATCCGATTTTCAGAATAATATGCTTGAAATGGTGACCGTTCACTGGGATGGGATATTATTACCTGGACTTGATGTAAGAAGTTCTAAAGAAACGCCTGCCAATTTTAATTTCATTTGGAGAAATTTATAAATTGTTAATACTGTCTTATTTATTGTTGCAGGAAAATCATTAAGTGATTTTGTGTCTGTCAAGAGCACAAATTTATTTAGTCGATTAAAAATTGATAGGGCGTTCCTCCAGACACCTATTTCTATATGGGATGACATAGGGGATGGGGTGTTACCTATACAGTAGCAAAAAGGAAAGTGCTTTCTTTAAGGGCTGTTAATGATACGGCTATAAAGAGTTATAAAACTTATGCAAAATTTTCGTGGTTTGATACTGCAAAGGAAGAGCAAAAGCAATTTTTTCTTCGTTGTGTTTAGGAGCATAGAACTCTGTACCCGGACTGTAAAAAGAGACTTATCCTAAAGAAACTATCCTCCCTGATCTGTAATTTTATCTTTTAGTAAATATTTTATACAAAATTGAGTATTTAAATTTATTTAGTTATATAACGGAAAGGGTCAAAAACCGCAATTTTTCAAATCTTCCGGGCTCTGTCGGCACGGGTTACCGTTGACGTAGGAAGCTTAAATTTTGTATTTAAGTTAGTCTAGGTAGTCTAAAAAGAAATAGGGGGTATGCGTTTTAATATCTAAAAAAAAATTTTTTTTGCCCATATAAGGGACACCCTAATATATATATATATATATATATATATATATATATATATATGATACAATCCACTATCTTATTACCCATAACACAGGCTACTTTGTTACGCTTACTTTGGTGCTAAGTAGTGAAGTATGTATTCATTTTTGGAAGTTTCTAATGTAGTTTTGTCAGTCAAGGTGTAATATTTGTACGAAACTTGGCCATCACTTACATGCTGGGAGAAATGGCCAGTTATGTTTTATTAAAACCAATTTTTGTATGTTTCTTACAATGATAAAGTTTATAATATATATGCAATTTTGTTCAAAAAAAAATCAAAAATTCATTTATTTTAAGTAGGCTCAGTATACAAGCACGTTTGATACGGCAGATTCTGCTGAGAACAAACCGACAAGAAACTCAACAGTTGCTCTTTTAAAAAAACATACAATAATATTATAATTACAATTGATGACAACATCACAATTTCTTATAGTTTTACTTCCTGTGTTCTTATAGTTTTTCGTCCTCCAAGCAACTGTATCATTAAGGAACTCATCAATGGTGTAGTAACCTCGACTAAGCAAATGTTTTTTAACACGTTGCTTAAAGCTATGCATTGGCAGGTCCATCACAGTCTTGGGGATCTTGTTATAGAAGAGTACACCCAAACCTACAAAAGATTTTTTTACTCTTTGGAGACGGAGACGACGAAGTCTGATTAATGCTAATTATCCTTGTATTTTACAAGTTTTCTCTATGTAAATAAATATAGTACGTACTTATCATGCATGAATGTTCTGAAAATTTGTACGTACAATTTTGGCATAGGATAATACAGTGAAAAGCGTAGTTCACTGAAATGTTTGTGACATTATTAATATAATTTAAGTGGTATTAATTAATTGTTAAGCGCGTAATTACAGTGAGGAGAGCCTAGACACGACAGTTTATATGTAATGGGGTGCTCTCTGCAAGTAGCAAACTAATATGGTAGGTTATATTCAGTTTCTATGTTGTCTATGTCTTCATCATTTAGCACAGTACCTACTTTCGCAGGCTAATTCACTATCTTTGACGTATGCTAGTTGACATATACGAAATTGAGATTCTATGTAACAGATGTCATCCGGTGCTTTCTTATATCACATACTAGATAAATGACATTTTGTCAATTGATTTGTTGTTTATTATAATAGGTTAATATAAAAGACCATAGTAATGAATCATCATCATCATTATCAACCCATATTCAGCTCGCTGTTGAGCTGGAGTCTCCATTAGACTGAGAGGGGTTAGCCCAAATAGTCCACCACGCTGACACAATGCGGATTGGCACACTTCACACACGTAGAGAATTGACAAGATTCTCTGGTATGCAGGTTTCCTCACGATGTTCTTCCTTCACCGTTTGAGACACGTGACATTTAGTTTCTTAAAACGCGCACAACTGAAAAGTGTGAGGTGCATGCCCCGGACCGGATTCGAACCCACACCCTCCGCAATCGGAAGCAGAAGTCATATCCACTGAGCTATTACGACTTTAAATAGGCCAGCTGAACCTGTATTCATTGACTCGGTTACTTTTAAACAATCCATCGTAAGACAACTATACTATAATGTCAACAGCCCCATTGGACTTCTCTGAACCACACCAAGTTAGCGATACCTACAGATACAGGCTGGCTTGTTAATATTCGACTAGCTTTCAGACCATATTGTATAGGACCTGCCTCGCTAGACGTTACTTTTCTGCCAAAGTATATGATCGACGATCTAATGCGATTATAAAAACTGTCTCTATAGTATCGATGTTTCATAGTTGTAATCGTGTTTGTCGGTTATAGAGCTCCTTACAGGAACACAAAAATACCTTTTTGTATAGTTGAATGGTGTAAAAAAGGGGAAAAAGCTTCTAGTTTAGTATAAGACATCCCAAATCTAAAGTTCGTTTTTCTCAAAAAATGGCGGACTATTTTGTTCGTGAATTTAGGTGCGATACTGTCCTTCTCTAATTGGTCTGAGGACTAGCTTGTCCAACAACAACACAAAAAAAAATATTATATGTGTCAAATAAATCTATGAACTCTTTTTCCGATGATCCGATACAATATCACTATTCTGATATGAAAGCGTACACTTCGATGATTTACGCCAATTATAAAATTGCATATATTTCCATCGACATGCAGTGTATTTGCAAACAACATTCACAAAAAAACTATACCTATTGTTTGAAAAATGCACATTTTAATCCTATTCTACTAATATTATAAACGCGAAAGTTTGTATGGATGTTTGGATGTATGTTTGATTGTTTGTTTGGATCTTTGTTACTCTTTATCGCCGAAACGAACGCTTTTCCCCATATAAAACGATAGTTTGTGTGTAAGTGTGAAAGTGTGTAAGTATGTTTGTTTCTCTTTTACGCTGTGGCTACTTAAGCGATTTGGCTGAAATTTCGAAAGGAAATAGATTTGACTCTGGATAAATACATAGTCTACTTTTTATCCCGAAAAATCCATGATTTCCCAAGATTTGCAAAAACTAATAATTTTGATGATATGAATGTTTATTACTCTTTCACTTAACCGAATTAGCTGAAATTTGGTGTTGATATATATTATAGCCTGGATTAACACATAGACTACTTTTTATACCGGAAAATTCATGGTTCCCGAGGGATTTGTGAAAAACTAAATTCCACGCGGACGAAGTCGCGGGCGTCCGCTAGTATTATGTAAGAGATAGTGTCTGTTAGTGACGATTTTAAACTTATTTCTATTTATTTTTGTACACAGCTTTATATCCTTGAAACATGAATCAAGAAAATAATTCAGTTAACTCAACCTTTAATCCAAAGAGGTGCTTCGGTGATGGTTTTCCGATTCTATTAACCGCTTAACGGCTGAGAGTTGATTAACTGGCGCGGCTGGGCTAAACGGTCTATAATATATTGCAGGCACGTTTTCTTTCAGACTTTGAGTTACTTGGATTTTATTTGATATATTTTGTTCTATTATTAAAAATACAAAAGTAAGAATTATTGAAATAACCGCGAGAATTTGCAGTTTTGAAAGGAATCTTGACTATCAATAATATTTAAAAAATACGTCATATGTTAAGTATACATATAAAGTGTCAATTGTTACAAAAATACTACAAAGTACAAGATAATAGTATGATGGAATAAACTTTCAGTTTACAAATGACACTATTTAATGTAGAGTAAACATTATGTAGTCTGATGATTAAGGTCCAGTTTAGGAGTAAACTTTTACTCTAAAATTGGATTGTAATTTAGTCTTTTCTAGGGCCTGGTGTTGCCACTGAGTATTCGTCTATTTTTCGTGAATATCAGAGAGAATAGAAAATAAATCATCAATGTTTACTTTTAAAAACAATGAGTATCTGTTGCAATTGGGGGTAGTTTTGGCTGGTGGGAGGTTTGGAGGTGGCTAATTACCACCCTACCGACAAAGACGTATCGCTAAGCGAATTAGCGTTACGGTACGATATCATGTAGAAACCGAAAGGTGTGTGTGTCGGTTTCTATCTTCCTCTTATCAAATAAGTCAGCTTCTATCATCACCTACCATCAGGTGAGATTGTAATCAAGGGCTAACTTGTAAAGAATTAAAAAAAGTTGGTTGAGGAAAGCATCCTTGCGCCTTATTATTTGGATACCCACACATCAACCAGTTTATAAAATTGTGCAAAAATACCGTATGGCATAAAGATCTAAATTAAAACTAAGATAAACTCGGTTTACGCTCTGTTTAAAAATGTTTTTAGCAAAATAAACAGATTTATTTTGCTAAAAACATTGTTATGCTAAATTAAAAAAAAGAAAACTAATTGCGCCGTCAAGTTTTGGGAGCGAGACTCGTAGAGAATAGTGGGTTTTCATGCAAATCAAGCTGTTGAGGGAAATAACAAAGCGACGCCGGAATAAATGGCTGGACTTGCACAATCTGCGCCACCTGCACCTAACAGGAGCGACGCTAAAAGAATAATAGATTTTTTGCGAGCTAGACTGACATTGTAGTCATAATTATTTTTTAGGATTCAGGCTAGTGAGTTATACATTATTGCTTTTTATGCGATTAACTAAACAAATGTGAAATGACGTGTAATTGAAATCTATATTAATACTAGCGGACGCCCGCGACTTCGTCCGCGTGAAACTCGATGTAAACTTTCAACTACCCCTACCCTACCCTATCATACCCCTACCTTACCCTACCCCATATCCGTTTTCTAATTATTATTAATATGAACTTTATGCAATAACAATAAAGCTCAAATTGACTACGTTTTAGAATATTTGTATGTGAAAAAGAAAAAGAGCTATTTTTATGGTTTTTCCGGCAATTATTCGATTTTTTTCTCGCCGTAAAAACTATCCTAAAACTTCAAAGAACATTTAAAAAAAAGAATTGGCTAAATTTTTCCAGGAGTTGTTGAGTTATGCGCTTACCAACGCATTTTGCGATTCATTTTTATATTATAGATTATAAATGCGAAAGAAATGTCTGTCTGTTACCGTTTCATGGCTAAATGGCTGAACCGATCAAGATTAATTTAGGTATTATAGGTTACTTTGTATCCCTAAAATAAAAATAGAAGGGTTTGAAATAGGGGTTCAAAGTTTGTATTGAAATCCGTTCATCCATTTTTAGAGTTACAGTTGTAAAAATTAGTACATTAATCATGAAAAAATATACGAAAAATTGTTTGGATTTTAAAAGCGCTTTTAAAGTGAATTTTAGAAAAAAAAAACTGCTTTCGACATTTTGGTAGACAATTTTATGAGGAACAGTTTTTATAATGACCTCTATTGACCTCCGAGCAATAGGTCGCAAAATATTTGCGAAAAACTGATTTTAGTACCTAACCTTTTGACGTTTGTAACTTTTTTAACTGGTACGTTATCGATGTCGATTTTCACATCTTCATAATTACACCGTAATAAAGGTGTATACAAAAATTCAGTAGGAATTTTTCCTCAGATAAAACCTAATATTACTGGACTAATTGTCTTTAAATTGAAACGCTCTTTTGTTAGTGGCTTTGTATGCCATCGTTTGCTTTTACATATTATGTCCACAATGTTTTTAATTAAATTGTTGTGACAATATATAAGACCCAATATTTTCCCGCTTGCCAGCTACAATTTTAATTAAATTCCGTTATTCGTTCTCAGTTTAAGTAGACACTGAAAAAATATTTATTAACGAATGTATCAATATTCTTTATCCTATGATATGTAGGCGGTTGGCTTTCCATCACAATTGACTATAAGGATAAATCGCTGGGCGGTTGGGTTGTATGACGTTGATTGGTAATTAGCTATGGCCGAAGTCTGCCAGTCGACCTGAGTGAATCTGTAAAAAAGTTAGCCATCCAAAATGGGAATCCACCCGAGAACCTCTCAGTCTTAAAGCTTGGCATTACTAGAAAGATAATCAAAACGCAATAAAATAATTTGCAATACTAATGATATTAATTTATTATTACGAGGTCGAACAAACCACACGTTTTAGCGGTTGGTGGTGTAGAGATATGCCACCGCTGTATGCCATTGGCTTGGCGGTAGGCCACGCAACTTGTGTATAATATCGTTAAATTCAAAATATATTAAAATTAAATCATCATTATCAGCCTATCTTATTGGCCTACTACAGGCCTTCTTAGTTACAATAGGATATGGAGCTTAGACCCGCCACTTTACTGCAATTAAAACGATAATATTTCTTGTAACGACCTCTTTCAGATGTTATTGATAACAACCGGGACAGACGAGGTTAACGTGCTAGACACGGGGGTGTGAAACAACTAACTTATAACTCCGTGCTGAGCATTTCTTAATAAAAGGAAAGCTCAGTATCTCAGAGCATGACACATGATTTGAACGAATGATCTCGTGATCCGAAACCACATAGTTTAACCACTGTACCAATGAGGCAGTTCAAATTAAAAAAATAGCAATCGATTAAATTAATTAAATTAATCGGTGCGGACTATTGGCCTAACCCCTCTTATTCTGAGAGGAGACTCGAGCTCAGCAGTGAGCTGAATATGGGTTGATAATGCATCGATTATAAGAAATAGACAATCTCTTCCTTTTTATTAAAGAGTATTTACATTAATATTTTATTTGTGTCAACATTGATTGTAACTCAAAGTAAAAACTAGATATCTAATACCTGTAGACGTCTATTTATCTTTCTTTGATTTTTCCAATGCTCGTTCTTTGATCATAAATTTAAATTCGATATACACTCAAACCAACAAATCTTGGTACATTCTGTATAGCCCGAAGTGTTCTTAAATTTGTAAGAGGCTTGGAATATAGATTAAATAAAAGAGAGGTATGCCGCTGTCAATTTAGCAAGTGGCTTAATGTTAATGAGATGATTTAGAAAGATTGTTTGTTTATACTTTGCGGATCCCGTGGCATTGTCTATATAAAATACTAGTGGAAAACCCGCGATATATCAGTAGTTATATATGATAGAAATATAAAATATAGCCTATAGCACTCCCCGATAACGTAGCATTCTACTGGTGAAAGAATTTTTAAAATAGGTCCAGTAGTTCCGAAGATTACCCCATTTCAAAAAATTGTTACAAACTTACAAACTTTACCTCTTTATAATATTAGTATAGATAAAATTATACCAGTTCAAGCCACACAATCGGAGTTACCAATTACTGTAGACTTGCGCCAATTGTTTTTGCTAAGGGATAACGGGGTAAGACGACATCCTGATGAATAGTATCCACATTTATCTTGAGAAAATCATCTCTGAGATTGAACAATCTTATTAATAAAGACATATATAGAAAGGAGCGAGACCTTTCCTAAATCTATCAGCACGGCTATTCTCTAAGGATGTTTTGTATAACTAACTCGCTAGTGCGAGTTTCGAATTCACCGCTATCTTTCTCATTCTATAATATCGTGTTAAGCAGAGAGACATAGAGGTGAATTCGAAACTCGCACTTGCGAGTTATAAATTTTTTCTTACAGAATAGCCTAGCAGGTCAACTTACGAGTATAATAATTAGCTTCATGGTTTGTAATATTATCACAGAAAAAATATATTACTTATTTGCATTGTCATTAGGATGCAAAATAAATTTGAATCCAATTGAACACGATATTTTCTATAGTAAATATGAAACCATACCAGTATATATCTTGTACCAGTACAGTGTGTAACCAGTACCTACATATATCTTGAGAAAATCATTTCTGAGATTGAATAATAATGATAATAATGTCATAACGAGATTACCGGCATGTGGAATCTCTAGTCAACTATTATTGTTCCGATAATCGTTTCAGACAATGGTCTTATAGCAAAAAAGCTTCGACCAACCTTAAGATGCTTTTGCTAAACTGCTGGATCAAGGGTCTCTCAAACGTAACTCACACTCTGGAACCCTGGGGACAACTGGTTGCTTGGGGACTCAAACATCTCACAGTGGGAGGGTGGATTTTTTTTATAAAGTTTTAATAGTGTTTTGAATTATATTAATTAATTAAAAATTGGATAAACAAATAAAAGAAAATAAAATGTTATTATTAAACAAATAGATTAACGATAAGAGCGAGACCTTTCCTAAATCTATCAGGTCATGTTTATTTTGTATAATTTAGAAGTGATTGTAATTGTAGCACCGTCAGACTTATAATAATCAGCTCCACGGTTTGTAATATTAGGTACTGCATTGTATTATGGATGGGAAAGCAAATTATTTGAATCCAATTGAACATCAGGAAGTAACCAATTAAGCTTCCGAGATTTGATCTACACTTACAAACAGGGCAAATGAATCAAAATTTTCTAAAAATACATACCAAAAACTCAATTATGTTGGAAAATACACCTCCATGTAATCTCAATGAAGACAGATGTCTACTTTAAATGGATTTCTCGTTCTTGGTTAATACAAAGCCCCGAGCGCCAATTGATTATGTCTTAACTTCCACAACCTTCCGACCTATTAATTGCTCAAAGACCCGGAGCTTCCAATCTGTACAATAATGGGTAGATTATGAATTTTGACGCGATCTATTCTCAAACATTATGAGAATGTAGGTAGGTATCTAAACGTACGTGTTACAGATACGTTTGATATAAGAAACCGAAAAGGGGTGTGGATTTTCATCCTCCTCCTAACAAGTTAGCTCGCTTCCATCTTAGACTGCATCATCACTTACCATCAGGTGAAATTGTAGTCAAGGGCTAACTTGTAAAGAATAAAAAAAATAGTAATAAGAAATATACTTATTTTTATACATTTATTACTCTTTTGACGGAATAATAAGTGCCTATCCTGGTTTTTTGTACAAAACTGTCTGCATTACAGTGCCTAAAAATGCAAAATATTTTACATAATAGTGTAACAGTACATTTTAATGATTTTCTTTAAACCAAAACATTATATTAGGTATTTATTTATAATTTCATTTCAACAGGACTTCAAATCTCTTGGGTTGAATGATAAAGAAATCCATCATCAATACCATTATCAACCCATATTCGGCTCACTGTTGACCTCGAGTCTCCTATCAGAATTAGAGGGGTTAAGCTTCCATGCTGGCTCAATGCGGATTGGCAGGCTTCACGCAGAGATTTGAGATAATTCTCAGTTATGCAGGTTTCCTCACGATGCTTTTCCTTAAAATGCATAGAACTTTTTTGTGACATAACTGAAAAGTTGGAGGTGCATGCCCCGGACCGGATTCGAACCTACACCCTCCGGTAATGCTTTAATGCAACGAGGAATAAGAATCTATCTATTTATCTACTTTTGAGCATATGACGTAATAGGAGCAGTAGGCAATGCCTTTTAAGTGTTAAAATATTGCGAACCTACCGTGTTTTACAATTAAGTGCTGTTCCACTTACTTAGGTACTGTGAAACGTAATTCCTATTCATTTCGCGTCTTGTAATAAATCGACGTAATGACAGGCGTTTCATTTGTTTTCTCTTTGAAAAGAAAATGTGCCGACGTAGTGTCCGCCCTATAATTTGTCCAAATGTCCAAAGGGCAATTGTTCAAATCTTGGCGTATTGGGGAAACATTAGAACAAATCGCTTGAATTTGTTTAAGCGCGATGGGTGGATGGATGGATGGATGAGATTTAAGAATATTTTCGTGTAAGACAATGAGAAAGTTTACCCATAGCCCTTGGGTATCAAATTAATGACCAAAGTTAATGGAATTAAGATATTTTCCTATCTAAAATTTTGGAAATAAAAGAGCTTTTTCATCTTTGCAAAAGCAATGAGATTTTAATAGTAAAACTGAACAATAAATTGATGTTATTTATAGATATAAAGATCAGAGTGATAGCTCAGTGGATATGACCTCGGCCTTTTCATTCATGTGCATTTTATGAAATTAAATCAAACAGCGCAAGAAAAACTTGCATACCTGAGAATTTTCTTAATTCTATAAGTATGTAATGTCTGTCGGCATTGGGCCAGCGTGGTGGACTATTAGTCTAATCGCTCTCATTTTGAGAGGAGACTCGTGCTCAACGGTGACTTGAATATAGAATGAAGAATAATGATGATGATGATTGATATAAATATCCACAGAATAGGTACTAGGTCATTATATGTAAGTTACATACAGTATCCGATAGATAGATATAAAAGTACCTACTATCCGACCGCCCCGCGGTTTCGTCTACGTAGTTCCCGTTCCCGTGAGAATACGGGAAATAAGATATAGCCTGTGACATTCACAAATAACGTGGCTTTTTATTGGTAAAATATTTTTTTACAATCGGCTTATCTTAATTATAATAATCCAGAGATTACTCTCGCAAAATTTACCTCTTTATAATATTAGTAGGTATAGATTAGTACAGTAAAATTTTAGCTGCTAAACTTTTCAGGTTTTACGTGAAAATAAATCTACAAAAACGATTAAACTTTAATGGATGGGGACGGGATAAAAGGAAGAAAACCACTTAGTTTGTCATTTACATTAACCGTATCATTAGCCACAACTGGGTCCCTTCTGAAGTGTACTTTCAGTATAATTATGATAGCCATGGCTTTACAGGGATATTTTTGTCTAATAAAGGCTCAAGGCAAACCGTAATGGCTCAGATAAGGCAGGTTAATGTAGCTGGTTCGTAAAACATGCCTGTGTAAGACACACCTTCCGCTTTTTATATATAGGCTGCAAGTCTATCAGTCCATGCTACTATAATTAAGTACGGTAAAACTGTAAAGTTTAGATCGTGTTGGCACTGGGAGGTGACAGATTTTAAGGATTTAAATATCCATAACCGTCCAAGTTCAAGACGTTTTTGTGTATTCCTCGGCATAAAACGAGAACTCTCCCCAGTCCCCTGAAACACACCGTTAAAGATCAAACTAGAAACTCTTCGTTAGAGCCCTTTAAGGTCTCTGGCCAAGCCTGACCTTAAAAGATTTTCTCTTGATATTCCGTAAAACAAAGCAAAGAAAGAAAGAAAAATCATAACACCATAAACACTATTGTGGTATCTAATACCTGTTGTAATTAACTATTTATTTTAATGAATAATTCCTTGGCCACATTTTATTCCGATACATCGTAATCTTTAACCAGACTCTGCTTTATTTATAAAGATATTACATATTACGTATATCCGCATTGGGCCAGCGTGGTGGAACATTGGCCTAACCCATCTCATTCTAAGAGGAGACTCGAGCTTAGCATTGAGCCGAATATGGGTAGATAATTATGAAATATGTATATATTTATGATATTATACATATGTCATCAATGATACATGAAAAATGTAAAGACAATTTCCCTAATACTCAAATTTTAATCAACAATATTCCAAAGAGAGGAAATGTTTTAGTATGGGCAATGTGTTGATCGTTTAAATGTTCAAGGTATCGCATTAAACTTTAATCGTTGGGACGGGATACACAAGAAAAGGCACTTATTGCCTCATTTACATCGACCGTAACAATATTATACGCAATAGCTTCCCTTTTAATGTGACTGTTGAAACATCTTGCCGTGCAGTACTTGAATTTAAAATCATTGAAGTCGTCAAAGTTTTGAAAGTACTGGGTATTGATACAACGTTTTGTTCAAGTTGAAGTCAACCATAGTTTGAAACTTCGATAAAATATATTCGTATTCTACATTTCATTTGTATTTGATATTTTTCTCCGTTAAATGTCCCGATAGTAAATCAAGGAGAGGCATGCGTTTTTTAATTGTAGCGTCCCAAATTAGGTTAAATAGGTTATTTTAGATAGTTTATCGAGTACCTAAAATAAATAATAATATCAAACCTATACTACGATATAATTCGTACAAGTCTGAGAATAAATCTTTTGTAATTGCATTTTTTTTGCAAAATAGTTTTGCAAATAAAAGCACAGTCTAGCACAGTCAAAGAACCGACTAAATAATCTGGCTTATTTAATTCTTTACTCTTTAATTGTTCAAATTAAAGATACAAAATGAAAATATCGGATTGCTTCAAAGAAATTTTAGCAAAAAAGAATTCCTCACTTTGGAGGTACAGGGGTTGATTTAGTCCAACCACGGTTTTAGTTTTAGTTTTTATGGGCTAAATTAATACTTGCCAAGCTGAAAACTTACCCTTGCACAGAAATAGAGACAGTTCTGTGCAAGGGTAAGTTTTCAGCTTGCCTCAAAGACCTACCCAAATATGTCGACCAGCTATCGGACCATATCGATGTTGCTTAGCAGATCGACGATGACTTCAATCTTTCATCATCATCATCATCATCGTTAACAGCCGAGGCCGATGACGTCCACCGCTGGATATAGGCCTCTAACAAGGACTTTGAACCAAAACGGTCCCAATCCGTCAAAACTCGCTCCCTGAAATCCGCTTGATGTCCACGGTTCACCTAATGGGGTGTCGAGTAAAACTGCGCTTTCTAATGCGGGGTCACCACTCTTGGGACCCCAACGTACATCAGCTCTTTGAACTATCATATATATCGGCCCATTGCCACAAGCTTTCTTTATTTTAAATTAAATAAAATATAATTTTCAAGGAATCATAAACTCGCAGTTAAGCCATTAAGACAAATTGTGAACAGAAAGTTAAGTCAAGTGCAAATCCAAATAATTTGATGAAGGAATTTCTTAACTGTCGCATTCATTTTTAGCGCTGTAGTTACTTTTATTGAGAGCTGGGAATAACGAACAAACTTAGTCCACAGTGTCGCCCTTTTGCTCAATTTTCAATAATTATTTCAGAAGACTTTGTAAGATCTTATACTTGTTACTTATTAATTTTGTAACAGTTTTATAGAAAAGGTTTTATAACAAATCATTTTAACGCCCCATCGTAAAAGAAGCGTGTTATAAGTTTATTTTGTGTACTAAAAATATCTTTTTGTGTTAGTTAGCCCTTGCCTATAATCTCACCTGATGGTAAGTGATGGTGCAATCAAAGATGGAAGCGGGCTAACTTATTAGGAGGAGGATGAAAATTCACAATCCTTTCGGTTTCTGCACGGCATCGTACCGGAACTACTTACGTACTTTGCCGGTAGGGTGGTAACTATCAACGGCCAAAGACTCCCACCAGCCAAACCTGGACCAATTAAGAAAATATCAATCGGCCCAGCCGGGGATCGAACCCATGATCTCCGTTTTGTTAATTCCACCGCGCATGCCACTGCGCCACGGAGGCCGTCAAATAAGATTTATAAGATGAGATGATATAAGAAATGTACCTACTCCTACAATCAATACGAAAGCGAGCGTCCTTTTAATTTGAAAATACCGTTTGTCCTTTATTTAGTGCGTGGATTCGGAGATATTAATTTTCATAATTGCAAACATTTCATAGCCGACCATTGGTAACTGGGCTAGGAGGTATTGTCCTCCCGGGAGGCAGGAGGGGAAAAGGTCGCTTGATGTAAACACAAGCATTTTATACTAATGACTCTGCACGTTCCGCTTAACAAATTAAATGGTCGCAAAAAAGTGGCAACTTTGGAATGTTTCCATTCAACATTTAGAGTTATAACAAAATATACGGAAAGCGTGAAGTGTGTTAAGCCATTTTAGCCCAGTGGATATGACCTCTGCCTCCGATTTCGGAGGGTGTAGGATCGAATCCGACTCCGAATCCGACATAAACCTCCAACTTTTCAGTTGTGTGCATTTTCAGAAATTAAATATCACGTGTCTCAAACGGTGAAGGAAAACATCGTGAGGAGACCTGCATACCTGAGAATTTTCTTAATACTATGCGGCTGTGAAGTCTGCCAATTCTGAGAGGAGACTCGAGCTTAGTAGTGAGCCGAATATGGGCTGATAATGATGTTGATGATGATACGGAAAGCTCTAAGCAATATTTCGACTCGTATATAGCAAGAATAACGTGTTATTGTATAATTTAATTTTTTTTTTTATTATTCTATTTTCACGGCCCACTATACCACATAAGAGCAGCGTGGTGGGTCCAAGATACATATTCCTTCTGAATATGGATCCTAGCTGTTCCAAAGTGAGTTTGAGGGCTGAAAGGGTGATAATGTTGAATTCGTTAACGTATCAGACGTTAATACTAATGACCAAGGGCTTAACGTGCTCTCGAGGCACGGGGTCTAACACCACAGCTTCTCAAAACCGGTCTGAGAATTTTTCAATGAAATTTTTTTAGAAGCAAAAACTCAGTACTCGTGATAGAAATAAAAAAAAAAAACAATTTAAATTGTTAAAACCTTTCTCAATCGTTGAATGCAAAAATGATTTTTCATCAGGGATTAGCGAGTTCAATAGTTCGTTCTTTTAATTAGTGAAAAATTTTTATCATTAAAAATTAAAACGATATTCAATTTTTATCATGGAGTGGCAATGATATTAAATATTGTTAGATGTGTAACTAGCATGTAAAATGAGATGCTCAAAAGAGGAAATTTATACACTTCATGTTGTGATCAACAACGAACGTTATTTTAACAAATACCTATGTGGAGGATTTTGGAGAGTCCAAACCACAGGGAAACGCGTATAAATAAAACACGTATATCTTGTTAAGTAGAGGTGCGATCGCTTCAGGCTTCGGGAGTGAAGTGTGTGAATTGTTATTGGGGTGCTGAATTATATAGGATTAGAAGCGTCCGCATTCCCTTATCTTTATTGCAGTAATAGTAAAATACAAAGGAGACAGAGTTACATGTACAAATGAGATAGTGATATAATAAAGAGTGAAATGGCAATACTGCTAGAATAGTAAAGTAAATATACATTAAAACGAGATAGATATTATTAAAGTAGTACAGCAATATAGTATACAATGGTTAAACAAATACATGGTAAAAGTAAAGATAATTAATGCTTAATACAATCAGATAGTCTGCGTCTGTATTTATATTTAACATATACAATAATTGCACTTATAACTATAATACCTACTTAACAGTAAATCTATTCTAAGCTATATTTATATGTACATTAATCAAAGTATCGTCAACTAGAATTAGTTCCCTAATAATTCTTAACAGTCTCCCCCTCGTGCGAAGATAAGATCTGTCAAGATGTATTCTGCAGCACTAAAAGTAGGGGTTGACGATACAGGCTAAATTCAAGATCTGTAAGGTTTTATTTAATACAACTTTGTTACAATATTCAGGATGAAAATATTTCTCAGGTTACAATTATCTAGTGTTCAGTTTTGGTTCAAGAATTTTTTATACTTTGTAAGTAAACTAAAATATGTAGTTAATGTTAGTTAATATAATCATAGTATTAAAATAATAAGATCAATTTCCTTTCAACTTATATAATACAAAATACCGTACCTATAAGTGAATCTAAACATATAAATCATTCCTTGGGATTTGCTTGTTTGTTATTTTGAGAAAGCTTTAACGTTTATATTAATAAATCTAATTAAGTAATTAAAAATAGATTGATTATACTTCGCATGCTTTTACATGGTACTTTATGATAATTACTAACACAGACAAAGATTTTAATGAAGAACAAACTACATAAACTAAGAGCAACTCTTAATAATAAATACCATAATTTGTTTTTGTAATGTTTAATTATTTTAATTTAGTTGTGACTTCGAAATAACTTTAATTTAATTTAAATTCTAATGTTCAGCCTTGGATTGGTTACCGAGACTAAGCCTTCTTCAGTCTAGGTTTTCTATATGTTTGGTATATATTTATAATACGATACAGGTCACTGTAGAGCTCCCCCTTGTCTTGAAATTGAGTGAATTGCCTTGAATACTGCGATATTATGATACGTATAACATTATTTATAATTCTGCATGGTTTCAATAAGTAATCTTCGAAAATATTTATTGGTATAATTCCAATAAGTTTCAGTTTTATAAGATCTTCTTGGTTTTTAATTAAATATTTACCGGTAAAGCGTTGTCTAGGTTTTACAATTTGTGCTATGTCACGTTTGAAGGTTATTATCTGTGTACATTTATCTTCAATCGTTTTGGTCGTTAATTTAAACTCTGATGAGTTATATTTATCTTTAAAATGTAATATCTTGGATTTTACGACATGTTTCGGAGTTCTATTGTTGATTAGTTTTATTTTCTGTTTACGGTAATAATCAGTAATCCATTTTTTGTTTCGTGGCCATGTTATTATGTCAGTAAACAGGTGGTCATCATTGTTTCTGTTTAGTGGCATTGTTTCTTTATTTGCAGCCGACAGCAATAAACTAAGTTCTCGTACTTCGGAAATATTATATTTTATGATGCCTTTGTCTATTGTTAAGATTTCTTTTGGGGTAATGTTGGCTGGCTTTTTAAGTATTTTCATTAATTTTAAACAATGACGTTCTTGAACAAGACGTTTATTGATATTATTACTATCGCGGCGTAAGTTTGAAAGTTTTGTTTTATCATTTGCAGGTGGGTGTAATAAACTGGGTTTAACAATTTGTTCGGCAAATGGTTGTGATATTTTGTGTCTTTGTTTTCTCGTCTTTTCATAAGCAATCATTATTGGTTTTATCTTATCTCTTGCGCAGGTGTACAAACTTAATATTAGGTAATCTAATGACATCGAGTAATCAGAGTTTTTAATTGACGTGACTTTTAAGTAGTAATTAAGTTGTTTCGTATTCGCAAATTGTGTAACGTTATATTTTAAATAATGTTTCACTGTAGTTATATTATTAATCTGGCCAATTTTACGTGGTTCATGGTAGTTGTCAAACTTGCTACGTAGATCCATTATGCTGTTATTTGTTTTAGGTTTAACTGAACTTTGTCTACTATTCGGCTTGCAGTATTGATCCCAGTAGCGTAAAAGTGTTTGTGCTTTGTATTCGTCTATTGTAGAGATGACTACAGCTAGTTTAACTTTGTTTTCAGCATAACTATCATAGCTTGAGATATAATGGCTTTCTTTTATTTGTGATGCAACCGTTTTTGCCAAAGCATCGCTAAAGGCGGTGTCTTCTTTTTTAAATCGATTAATTGACTTCAACAGTAAGTAGATACAGCTTTGAGTTTTAATATCGTAATGACTCTTTTTGTTACAAAAGTTTCTTTGCGAGAGTGCTGTTATATTTCTTTGAGTGTCAGCATTGAAAAGTGTACGTATTGATTGTTTCTTCAATGAAGTTATAGTATTTGTATTCGAGTGGTGTCTATAAAACTCCACTGTTAGTTTAAAATGTGGTATGTATAATTTCCTCATTACAACAATCTTATCAAGTCTATGATTTATTTTATTACTGTAGCTTTTCAGTTTACGTTTATTTAGGAGTTCTTTGCGGTTTGTAACACAGTATCTTTCTTGTTTGTCCGTAAGACTTAGCTGAGGTATTGTAGACGTAGTCGGTGTTAATACTATGCTATCGCCTGGAACACTGTTAATTATTTCCGAATAGCTTTTGTTGTTTTTAATTATTTCTAATTTGCATTGCTCTGGTTGGCATGAAAGAATTTTCTCTTCGGTAGTAGAGTCGGCCAAAACTTTAACTTCATCTTCACTATTACTATTACAGTTTGGCTCTGAATGATGACTATCTTTATTTATTGTTGCGTCTATTCTTCCTGGATTATTCATTATGTCGATGTTTTTATTTTTATTTAGTGGTAAATCTAAGTTATTTGTATAGTTATTAACAGTTTCTGTTATTTTATTATAACTATTTCCTTCATCAAATTGAATAAGCTCTATTTTTGTGTTCGCTATTTCGACTTCTGCATTAGCCCGTTCTAACTGTGCTTGTTTAATTTCTATATTTGCTTTTAAAATAGCTCTTTTTCTTGTATAATCTCGCGTCCGTTTATCCATGCGTGGTTCGTCATCTATAGCTTGTGTTCGATTGTTATTTATGCAAGGGTCTTCATGTGAAGCTCGTTCTACTTTTTGCAAGAGATTTAATAGCTTTCTCATTTCTGCGATTACTAATTCGTCCATTGTCGTGCGTAAGTCGTGGTTTTATAAATTAGTCTATTTTTAAGCTAATCTTGCTCTCTATGTGGTCGAGGTTTTATTGACAGTACCAATCCTACTATCCCTAAAACCTTATAAAACCTACTAACCCTAATAACCTAAATAAAATAAATAAATACCCTAATAAATATACCGTTTTAAAACCCTAAATAAAATAAATAAATACCTTAAAATAAAATACATAAATACCCTAATAAACCTACCGTTTTAAAACCCTAAATAAAATAAATAAATACCTTAAAAATAAAATACATAAATACCCTAATAAACCTACCGTACCTAATACCCTAACTGCCCTATCAGCCCTAATGCCCTAGCAGTCCTGTTTGAGGGTCTCGAAAGACACACTCTCCCAGGGATGGAGTAATAGGTAAGGTGAGGTGGGAATCGCCCGACAGAGGGTAACACGTGAGGGTTAGAGTGCTCAGGTATCGGGAGGAACGCCCGACACCCTCGGCTGTGCCTACTAGGAGGACCCCTATCTCACGTGAATCGTATCGGCGCGATCAGACTGTTACAGACTTATAGCCGGTTAAGGCAAGCTGGCAGTACCGTCTGGTATACTGCTCCCGCCGTTAGGCGTTAACTCACTGTTCACCGTTTGACACCGTTAGGTGGTGAACAGATGAGGCGCGGTAAACCGCTTAGAGTCTTCTCCAACGCGACGAAGCGATCTTCCCAACAGCCTCGCGGTCTTCAGCAGCTACTCCGAGCTTCGCCTCAATGCACCCGCAGCGAAGGTGGATTCCTCTTCGGTTTGTTGAAGGTGACTCCCTTGAAGTCTTCTTCAACGCGACGAAGCGATCTTCCCAACAGCCTCGCGGTCTTCAGCAGCTACTCGGAGCTTCGCCTCAATGCACCCGCAGCGAAGGTGGATTCCTCTTCGTTTTGTTGAAGGTGGACTCCGTTGAAGGTCTTCTACTGCGCGACGAAACGATCTTCCCCACAGCCTCGCGGTCTTTGGCAGCTACTACTGAGCTTCGCCTCAATGCACCCGCAGCGAAGGTAGATTCCTTTTCGTGGATGCGTCGTAGATCCTTAGTTGGTCTGTAGCTCGATGAAACGATCTTCCCCACAAGCCTCGCGGTCTTCGGCAGCTACTACTGAGCTTCGCCTCAATGCACCCGCAGCGAAGGGTTGATGCCTTTTCTTCGGTCTAGGCAGACTTCGATGACGTCACTTCAGTTCCGTGGCCCAACTGAACGATCTTCCAAGCCCGCGGAACCCTGTTCTGCGGCGATAGGTTGATTCCTCTTCAGTTCTTCCACGGAGACGCTCTCTTGCCTGAGCTTATCTTCAATGATGTTTGCCGGCTCGGTGAATCCGGTACGAAGGACCATGCACTGTGGAGGATTTTGGAGAGTCCAAACCACAGGGAAACGCGTATAAATAAAACACGTATATCTTGTTAAGTAGAGGTGCGATCGCTTCAGGCTTCGGGAGTGAAGTGTGTGAATTGCGTGTACTTTCTTCTCTCGGGCCCGCAAGGGCCCGGGGGGAGACACGACCGGGGCTTCCGCCCCCTGCGTGTGGTCACTCTACGCGTAGTGTTAACACACTACGGTCCTTGGGTGAACCTCCGGTGGAGGTGTTATTTTTTCTTCTTCTTACTTGTTATATTCTTCCTTCCTTCTTTTTATGGTGTCCTTTAAAGGCCTTTCGGATTGAAGCCGTTTGTTGGTTCCTTCCTCTTATTTGTTCCCTAACAGGATGTCTCTTGGTAGAGCCAACCTGTCAGGGGGGCGGGCATGCCACGGCGCTATATCCCTAATGTGGGGATGTAGCGCCGTATCAGTTCGGGCATAAGCTCTGTTTGCCTGGTCTTTGATGACTTCATCTAGTGTCTCTATTCGGAGGTCTCGCTCGATTGTACGGTTTCTCACGAATCGAGGGGCTTGCGTTATTTGTCGTAATGCCTTCGACTGTTGGGCTCTTAGGGTTTTTCTGTTGCTTTCACCTGCTAGGGAGTACCACGCCGGTGTTGCGTAAGTAAGGATGGGGCGTACGTAAGTTTTGTACACCCCGATCTTATTCTTGAGCGGTAGCCGCGATGCAAACACCGGGTGGAGCAGGTGAATGGCTATTCTTGCCTTGTTTGCGGTTTTCTTAATGTGGTGCCTCATTGTGAGGTTTCTGTCGATCGTGACACCCAAGTATTTCGCCGTGTGAGACCATGGGATGGTTTGTTCGAAGAGCTTCAGTTCAGGCGGTAGTGCGAACCTTCCCATCACCATGGCCTGGGTTTTCTTCACGTTGATCGACAGTCTCCACTTTTGTGTCCAAGCAGGTAGAGCATCGAGCTGGTTTTGCATTTTCTGTTCTGCGGCGATAGGTTGATTCCTCTTCAGTTCTTCCACGGAGACGCTCTCTTGCCTGAGCTTATCTTCAATGATGTTTGCCGGCTCGGTGAATCCGGTACGAAGGACCATGCACTGTGGAGGATTTTGGAGAGTCCAAACCACAGGGAAACGCGTATAAATAAAACACGTATATCTTGTTAAGTAGAGGTGCGATCGCTTCAGGCTTCGGGAGTGAAGTGTGTGAATTGCGTGTACTTTCTTCTCTCGGGCCCGCAAGGGCCCGGGGGGAGACACGACCGGGGCTTCCGCCCCCTGCGTGTGGTCACTCTACGCGTAGTGTTAACACACTACGGTCCTTGGGTGAACCTCCGGTGGAGGTGTTATTTTTTCTTCTTCTTACTTGTTATATTCTTCCTTCCTTCTTTTTATGGTGTCCTTTAAAGGCCTTTCGGATTGAAGCCGTTTGTTGGTTCCTTCCTCTTATTTGTTCCCTAACAGGATGTCTCTTGGTAGAGCCAACCTGTCAGGGGGGCGGGCATGCCACGGCGCTATATCCCTAATGTGGGGATGTAGCGCCGTATCAGTTCGGGCATAAGCTCTGTTTGCCTGGTCTTTGATGACTTCATCTAGTGTCTCTATTCGGAGGTCTCGCTCGATTGTACGGTTTCTCACGAATCGAGGGGCTTGCGTTATTTGTCGTAATGCCTTCGACTGTTGGGCTCTTAGGGTTTTTCTGTTGCTTTCACCTGCTAGGGAGTACCACGCCGGTGTTGCGTAAGTAAGGATGGGGCGTACGTAAGTTTTGTACACCCCGATCTTATTCTTGAGCGGTAGCCGCGATGCAAACACCGGGTGGAGCAGGTGAATGGCTATTCTTGCCTTGTTTGCGGTTTTCTTAATGTGGTGCCTCATTGTGAGGTTTCTGTCGATCGTGACACCCAAGTATTTCGCCGTGTGAGACCATGGGATGGTTTGTTCGAAGAGCTTCAGTTCAGGCGGTAGTGCGAACCTTCCCATCACCATGGCCTGGGTTTTCTTCACGTTGATCGACAGTCTCCACTTTTGTGTCCAAGCAGGTAGAGCATCGAGCTGGTTTTGCATTTTTTGCTGGGCTCTATATAGTTTTATTGACGTCGATATAAAAGCGGCATCATCGGCGTATAATGCCAGGTGTACTCCAGGGGTCGTCGGTATGTCATCGGTGTATATGGCGTACAGTGTTGGAGAGAGGCAGCTCCCCTGTGGTACACCCGCTTTTATTGTGTGTTCCTCGGACAGCTCCGACTCTACCCTCACTTGATAGCGTCTATTTTCTAGAAAAGAGCGTATTACTCTTTGTGCGCTCTGTGGAAAGGTGGTATTTTCCGATATTTTGTAGAGAAGGCCTTCGTGCCAGACTCTATCGAAGGCCTTCTCCATATCGATGTAAACCGCTATTGTCTTTTCTTTCTTATTGGCGGAACTGGCCATTAAGTGGAGCACTCTACTTAATTGCAGTGTGGTGCTGTGCTCGCTTCTGAAGCCAAACTGTTCTGGGCGGGCATTGAAGTGGGGTTCTAGCTTTTTAATTAGAAGTCTCTCGAATAGTTTTGAGGTGGCTGATAGGAGAGTAATAGGTCTGTAGCTCTCCGGCTTTTGCGGGTTTTTCCCCTGCTTCGGTAGCATTATTATGTGGCCTAACTTCCAGCTATTAGGGAAGTGGGCCGTGCGCAGTATGCAGTTGAAGAGCCTGGTTAGTGCAACTATTGCCTTTTTTGGTAGGTGGCGTAGCGCTGCATTTGTTACTTCATCTGCACCTGGGGCTTTCTTTGCTTGTAGAGTCTTGATGGTCGCTCTGGTTTGTCCGGGGGTAAAATAGATTTGGTCCTCCTCTGGGTCGACGGTACCAGAATGATTTCTCTGGTTATGTAGAGTCACCATTCTGGTATGGTCCTGATTTAGGTTCTCGTTGGGGGAGAACTGTTTTTCCAGGGACCTCGCTAATATGCCCGCCCGGTCCGCCGCACGATAACGGAGGGTTCCGTCCTCGTGCAGCAGAGGCCGTTTGGGTTCTTGCGTTTTGGTCAGGTTCCTGCATAGCTTGTGTAGCGACGTAGAGTCATCGCTCGCTTTCTCTATGTTGTCCTCCCATTTTTCGGCTGCTTTGTTGTAGAGGAAGTTGTGGATTTCTTCCGACAGTTGGTTTAATTCCAGCTTCATTCTTGGGCATCGCGTGAATTGCCACTTTCTCCTAAGCTTCCGTTTTTCCTCTAAAAGCTGTTTGGCTCGGAGTGGGAGTGTTGGTTTCGCGCCGTGGTTTTCTTTCTCTGTCGTCGCTTCTTTTAGAGCCTCTCGCATGGACGACGTGATATCCATGGCGAGAGACTCTATTTCCTCCGGAGTAGAGGCATTCCTGGATGGGATGGTGTCATTGATTTTAGCTTCAAATTTGTCCCAGTCTACTATTCGCCTTGGCCGGGGTTTGGGTATTTGTTGTTGGCCATGTGGGATAGCCATCAGGACTGGTAGGTGGTCCGACCCCATGGAGTCATCCAGAACCGTCAGGATTGGTCTGGTTGGGAGCCCTCTCGACACGACGATGTCGATGACGTCGGGCAAGTGAGCGTCGTTGTGCGGGTAGTGCGTGGGTACTTCCGGTCCCGTGACGTCATATCCGTGGCGGTCAGCGTCGTGGAAGAGGGCTCTTCCGTTGGAGCATGTTTTGGAGGAGTTCCATGCTGGGTTCTTGGCGTTCCAGTCGCCCGCTAGTACCACCGGGTGAGGGGAGTCCAGCAGGCTGCGGACTTCCCTTGTATCCAGCGGTGAAGAATGTGGGCGGTAGAACGCGTATAGCTGGAGTGGGTGGTTTGCTATGAGCAGTTCGACCCCAAGTGCCTCTATGGTTTGGAATCGGCGCTCTGGTAGGATCTGGTGGACGATTCTTCGTCGTACCAGAATCATAAGTCCTCTCTTCGCTAGTACGTTGGCGTTTGGGTCGTCCTGCCGGTAAACGTAGTAACCCGGGAATTTGATGGAGATGCTAGGTTTTAAAAGAGTCTCATTTATTAGGGCGATGTCCACGTCTTGTTCTTTTAACATTGCTTCTGTGAGCACTCTTTTTGGTTTGATGCTTTCGGCATTCCAGAATACGAACCTCAGAGGTTTGCTATCTATTGAGGCGGGCTATGCTACTCAAACCTCCGAGGACCGCTGCGGCGGGGTCTTCTCCGTTTTTTATGGCTTGCAAGACGTCGAAGAAGACTTGCATCACCGTCTCTATGTTGATTGTAGAGCCGGGCTTTTCCGACGTCGTCGGGCGAGGTGGTCTTCTTTCAGAGGCTCCTCTAGCTGGTTTAGGTTCAGCTGTGGTCTCTGTTTTGTCTTCCGGAAGAGTACCGGTCTTCTTCTTCTTTTTCTTGTTTTTCTTCTTTTTTGGTTTCGGAACCGAGGCGCCGCGAGGCGTAGGTTCGTTCGCCGGAGTTCTTATATTAGAGCCTCCCGGAGCGGAAGGCGCGCTATCTTCTTCCGCCCTTGTTTGCGAGCGGGCCGGGCGAGGGTCGCGGAAGGTAGAGCTTGCTACCGTGCCCGCCTTCTTATTTCTTGCCTCCCTCTTGAATGCCGGGCAGGAGATATGGTTGGCTGGGTGGGGGCCGCTGCAATTTACGCAAGAGGCAGGTTGGTCCAGTGGGCGAGGGCATTCGTGAGCTCTATGCTCGCCACCGCAGCGTACGCAGGCCTGCTTACGGTGGCAATTATGCGAGCTGTGTCTAAACTGCTGGCAGCGGTGACATTGAGCGGGCCCCTTCTTCCCGCGCCATGCGTCTATCCGAATACCAGGCATGTAGAGCAGCTCGTTGATCTCGTAGATCTTGTGGAAGTCCGGGGTGCGCTTGATTATGGCGAAGAAGATGCAGCCGGGCCGGCCCTTGCGGGCCCTGATGCGTCGAACCAGTTCCGGCTGGAATCCCAGTGAGCGCAGTTCATCTTCAAGCTCTACCTCTTCGGTGTTGACCGGTACGCCTCTGATCGCCACCTTGAGGCTTCTGTCTTGTGGCAGCGAGTATGAAAACCAAGATAGCGTCTCAGTTTTCTCCAGCTCTACCAGGTAGCGCTGTATGACGCGGTACTCATCTTCGTCCGAGGGCGAGAATTTGATGCCCTTCCCGAATGGGCGGGCGTTGGGTGCTCTGTTTAACTTCCCCTTGAGCACCCTGAAGTGGTGCGCCCAGTTGGGGAAGGACTCTACCACGAGCGGCGGGTAGCGAGGCCGCTTCGTTGTAGGTTGTTGGGGCGGGGCTTGTGTGGCGCCGTCGCTGGCCGATGTGGTTGGCTGTGGTCCGGAGTTACCTTGCGTAGAGCGTGTAGAGCGTGTAGAGCGCGCAGCATCTGCAAAGCTCGTAGCAGCTCCGGGCTGGGAGGTCTGCGCGACCTGTGGACGTTCTGGAGACATTGTAGTGTCCATCTGGTCAGTGGAGGCGACTCTGTGGGCCTGTTGGCCTCTAAGGCGAGGGTCGCGCTGTGGTAGCGCTCCTGCCGCGGTGGTCTTGGGCTGCTTCGGTTCTGGGTTCAGCTCTGTCTCGGTCCTCTGGCGTTTTAAGGTCGGAGGTTGACTAGCTGGGATGGGGGCGGTCGCCGCTTGTTGGCAAACCTCCGCCATTTCTTCGTCCGTGGGGGTCTCTACCCCCTGGTTGTCGAGGTCTTGTTGACGGTCGTGGAGGTCCATGGCCATGGCTCTCCTAAATTGGGCCGACCCGAGGCCCGCCTTGACCAGACGGTACATTAAGATTTGGTCGGACTCTAAGATGGCTTTCGGAGATTGGGTAGGTGTGGGAGCTGCAGGCTTGCTCCCTGTAGAGGCCCGAACTGCGCCACTGCTCGCGGCGACCAACGCTTGCGACGAAGGGGCGTCGCTTAGCATCGGTCGGGCGGCGGGCGTACGTAGCTCGGTCCCAAGTTTTCCTTGTGTACCCACCATGCCGTGTGTTGATGCAGGATGGTGGGTCTGCGCTGCACTCGTACCTGGTTCCTCGTATGACGCGAGGATCTCGCAGAGAGGGCGCGTTGCGGGGGTGTGCGGTTCGGGGTCGCTGCGGCTCTCACTATGGTACCGCTGCGACATTACGAGCCGTGGGCCACGTGAGGTGGGGGGCGCGACGGGTGTCTGAGATACATCAGTATCTCTTTTTCCCGTGCGCTGCGCGAGCGAGATGGGCTCTGCGCGGGCGACCGCGGGGGTGAGGCGCGGTGGAGAGGTGCGGGGTATCGAGGAGGGGGTGCGGGGGGCGCCCGTCTCTCTACCCCGCTGAGATGTTGCCTTCTCACTTACTCCCGATCCCTCGGAGTGTCCTAGGCGGTCTCCAGATGCACCCGATGTGGAGCGACGTCTGGATTTCGTGGACGATGCTGCCTTGGGCTCGGCGGTTTCTTTCGGCGGCTTGTTAGTTCCGCGCGGGGGTTCCATGATTGATGGCGGGTCGGCGCCGCGGGGCGCTAACACCTGCCAGGGAACTCGCACTTACGCGACCGTTCGCAGCCTGGATCGTGCGAATCCAGGCCGGGTTTTCGTTGAGACGCGGCTTCGCGGCGCGGGTGTCGCCGCCGCAGGCTCAGTCCGTTCGGACTTTGCCTGCGGGCGATGTCGGGCCGAGTTTTATAAACAAAACTCGCCGGACATGCGATGACGTGCACGATCGGTCCGTGCGTAGACGCAGATGTGTAGAACTAGTAGGTTAGTTAGTGCATTCGCGCGCGTAGTGCAAGTAACTATCCGTGTGTGAATTGTTATTGGGGTGCTGAATTATATAGGATTAGAAGCGTCCGCATTCCCTTATCTTTATTGCAGTAATAGTAAAATACAAAGGAGACAGAGTTACATGTACAAATGAGATAGTGATATAATAAAGAGTGAAATGGCAATACTGCTAGAATAGTAAAGTAAATATACATTAAAACGAGATAGATATTATTAAAGTAGTACAGCAATATAGTATACAATGGTTAAACAAATACATGGTAAAAGTAAAGATAATTAATGCTTAATACAATCAGATAGTCTGCGTCTGTATTTATATTTAACATATAC